>NC_081411.1:186131948-186391948 GCF_030272615.1 Cryptomeria japonica | reverse complement strand
TTCAACCCCTCTTTTAATGTAATATGTGTGAAAAGTTGAATGGAATCCTTTGTGAAACTTTCATCCCTCGCTTCAGGGGAGTAAAGCTTTCCACTTGATCTCCCCTTATCACTTTTCACCATATCACATTTTGGTGAACCTGACATCTTACATGCTTTACATTAAAATTATTGCATATTTTTCATTTACAAGTTTAATTTTCTTGCAATTTATAAAACTTATTGGTTAATTCAATCAAAACCCTAGTTGTTAAAATTGAAATTGAACTTGTGTTTTACAAAAATTGCTATCTTTTGTCTTAGATCTGAAAATTGCATTGTTTGTCAAATTCAATTCTTTCATTAACTTGTTTAATTTGCAAATCAAAATTACAAAATTAAGTGGTTAATTGTCAAAACCCTAATTTTCAAAAATCAACTTGATTTTGTACAAAAATTGGATTTACATTTAATTTTCAGATTTTTTACTGTTTTTAGACTTGTATTCTTGCCTAGAATTCAAATTTTCAATTTCCCTCCTTTTCCCAAAATTCAAAATTTCAAAATTCATTGGTTAGGTTCTAAAACCCTAATTTTCATATTTACTTGGATTTTGTGCAAATTTCAATCAATTTCAACCAATTTCATTTTTTTAAATATTATTTAAAGTGGCCCTATCTATTAGGTTTGACCTTTTTCAAAATTGTAATTCAATTTCTCATCTTTCTCAAAACCCTAATAGGGTCCTATGTTGACATTCAAACCTTAATTTGGCCTATCTAGAGATCGTAAAATCAATCAATTTTTTGGAGTTAGCTCTCAAATCATCGTAGCTTTCATCCTTGAAATTTTTTGAAAAAGTTGGGTGGATCGGGTGCACTTTCAACCTGGTCCCTGACTTTTTTCCCAAAATTTTAAGAGACTATTATGACTGTATTTAATTGCTTAAATCCAAAAAATTGGCTGATTTTGTCTAATTTTGATCCCTCTAAAATAAAAAACACTTCCCAATTTCAATATTAAAACTTTCAAAGAAACATTTAAAATTAAGTGCTTAATTATAATATGCTCTAATTTTAAGACCTTAACCTTGTCATTTTTTATTTTGAAATTAAGTGGTATCCCATTGGCCCTAATTTTAAATTTCAATATCTTCTTATTAATCATAAATTTTGTTGGAGATTGTGTCATTCTTATTTACACAAATTTCAAATTGTATAATCATTATTTTCTTCAATTTTGCATTATTCAATTTTGCAAACTTTGTTCCCAAAATTCAAATTCAAATTCAAATTTTAATTTTTCCCTCTAGTGCATGAGTTTTACAACTATTAGTCCTACTTATACTATACCCGTTAGATGAAGCATTAGAATTAAGGCTTCCCAAGGTTTAATTCCCAAAGAGATGGAGCCTAATTTGGGTGACTTCTAAAATGAGGATATTGGTCATTCTTCCAATCCTAATAGTATCTCTATTTACCCAATTGATGATTCCCATGATTAAGAAGGAGATTTGACTAGAGTTTCCATAGATCAACTATCAAAATTGGACAATCAATTTGACAATTTCCAACAATGGATGTCCCAAGAATATCCCAATAGTGAAGCTCTTCCATTAATTGAAGGTCTAAAACACATGATTCAAATTGATAAAAATAGAATTGATATATTGTGTGGTATTTCATGCCTATAAAGAGTTGTGTTGAGAACTTAGGTTATTCACAACCCTCTACACAAATCAATCATTCTATTCCTTTGACCACTTCGATGACTAGCATTCCTACTTTCACTTCAAACATCATGGCTACTTCAACTCCAAATGTCATACCTACAACCATTAGTCATGGGAGCAATCCCTCTTCTTCATTTAATCCTCCATCTTTATCTATGCCTTCAATGAGTATTCCTATTATCCCTCAACTGATCAATGTAACATAAGGGGGCAATTCATCCAATCATTTTACTCCTCCTTTTAGTATCCCACTTCCTACTAAATCATCGCCTATGCCTAATTACCATAGTTTCCCACCACCTTATTCTCAATCAATGCCTTCTTTCAATAACATCACATCACCTTCTCAATCAAACATGTCTAACATAAATTCTTCAACCGAAGCAACCCTTAATAATCTTGCTCAAATTGTGTCTTCATTGCAACAACAAATTGCCTCTATGAGTCAATCCAAGTTTAGTGTGCCCACATTTGATGTTGTGAGCCCAATTTCTCTTAATATTGTTGAATTCATCCCTCCTAAACATGTTGAAGTCCCTCAATTGGAACTCTATAATGGAAAAGGTGATCCTTTAACCCATGTCAAAACATTACAAACGTTGTGTATTGACTTTGCTTATGATCAAAGATTACCTGCCAAATTGTTTAGTAGAACATTAAGAGATAAGGCTTTACAATGGTATTTCTCTTTGCCTTCTTATTCTATTACTTCCTTTCAACAATTAGCAAATGCTTTTATTCAACGATTTCAAAAGAACATAGGTCCTAAAATCACTTTGACTGATTTAATGCATTGTAAACAAGGCGTTAAAGAAAAAGTGATTGATTTAATTGGTAGATATAAGCATTTGTGTTCTCAAATTTCTTTTCCAGTGCTTGATAGTGATATTCAAAGAAATTTCATTTCTAATTTACAAAAAGACATTGGGAAAAAACTTCTCTTTTTTTGAGTTTACTTCCTTTTCGTAGTTGTGTGCAACGCCTCACAATTATCAACTGACTGTGAGTCAATTGGAGTAGTCTACTCCTATGGCTCCGAGTGATAAGGGTGAGAGTCCTCAATAATCATTTGCGAAGTTCAAACTGAACAAAGGCTTAATCAAATTCAATGACACCATCATCAACAACAATGTGAATGCTACAACAGGTGTGCCTCCCATTTCTAAATTTTTCAAAAGAGAAAGATAATTTACTCCTTTGAATGAATATTTGCATAGCACCATGTCTCAGTTGTTACAAAGAAATGTTATCAAAATTCCACCAATAAAACCAATTGATCCTTCTAAGGCAACCTCACCTCACTTTAATAATAATTCTTTTTGTCAATTTCATCGTCAACTTGGTCATGGTACTGAAAAATGTTTTGCATTAAAATGTAAGATTCAAAAATTGATTGATAATAATACTATATCTATGGCAGGTGTGAATGATAATGGAAAAAAATCGGTAGCTCCTCCTAATCAAAATCTTAAGATTTTCACTGATCCTTTACCCTCTCATACCTCTAATGGGATTGAAATTGAACATACCTCTTTCTCTCGCTTTGATGTCACTTTCACGGCTCCAAACGTGGTCAATATGGTAGAGAACCAAGAAATACCTAAGGATTCATGTATCACATTTGACCCTAGTGAGACCATTAGGGCACCTGGTGGCCCTTTATACATAGTTACGAAGATCCAAGGCAAACCTTGTCGTGGTGTGCTTATTGATCCCTCTTGCATGGTTAATGTCATCACTGAAAAATATCTTTATACTTTACATTTGCATCAACCAATCTATGATGATACTAATGTGATCATTAAGTTACTGGATGGATTTTCTTGTCCTACTATTGGTTCTATCACACTTCCTATTGAGGCTCATACTAAATATATAGATGTCAACTTTGTTATCATTCCTTCCTCTAAATAATTCCATGTGAAGTTAGGTAACCTTTGGCTATCTTCCATGAAGGCTATTGCTTCTCCAATCCATAAGTATTTGAAATTTCCCCACAATGGAGAAATCATAACTGTTAACCATAGCTTATTTCGACCAACCGAAAGGAGCCCAGTTGTTCCTATTGATTACTTTTGGCCTCAACAATTTTAATCTCTTCCACCAAGGAGTGATGCTCTCTTTCAATCTTTAAAGAATGTAAGAAATAGATGATCTTAACCTTAAGCTAACCTAGAAATCCAAAACTTGATATTCCTATCATTCTTGAAGATGAAGTTCTTCCTCTAACAAATAAAACTAATTTACCTCATGAGGAAGATTCCCAACCTATTCATATGGATGAAACTATGCCTTCTCCCAAGTAGAACAATAATATTCCTCCTAAGGTTAGACCTATACCTCCTCCTCATGATGGACCTGGTCTCCTTCCTACACCAAACATTACTCCTTTATGTGGTGCAGTTCCACCTCCTTACTCTTATAAAGAGAAGAGACCTGCCTCTCCTCTTATCCAACCTAAGAGACCTCAACCTAACCATCCAACTACCAAAGATGAGAAGATTCCTCCTCCTTCCCAACCTTTTGCTAAGACTTGACAGAATCATTGTGCGAGAGAACATCGATGAAATCGTCATTCTTGAGCTCATGGAGTTGTTTCTCAAACTATTCAATCTCCTAAAACACCAATAGTTGACATAATTCCATTTTCTCCTTAGTAAGATGTTGAACCTAAATCTCCAAATCATAAGTTGCAAAAATATGTGATGGTTTTACTTGTATTCATGTTAGATCTCTTCTTTCTATAAATCTTGATGAAGAAATAGGTGAAAATGTTATTCATGATGGCAATACAACTCCTAATGCTTTTGATAGTGAATATGAATATATTGATGTTGACAAACATTTATCTACAGAATTTTCAAAAGCCTTAATCCTAGCTCCTAGAAACGAACAAAGCGACTTAGCACATGAGCATAGTCCTTATTTGGATCTTGTGATAGCTCCATCTATTGTGCTCGATGTCGCTCCTCTGGTGTGTTTTTTGCCTTCCTGAAATAATGATCACCAAGATCGGGAGGTGGATGTCGTGCTAGACTAGTTACATTAGCATCGTAGATCCTCTGTCTCTCTCTCCTTTCTTGATCTTTTGTGAACATTCCTCTATCTATTGCCCTATTCTTCTATTTGTTATCCCTAGTGATGTCTACTTGAGGATGATGCAAAGCATTGAGATCTCTTTTGGTCTCTTTCATGTTGACTCAAAAGACACATGTGTTCCCTTTCTTCCATAGTGGGTTTCCTTTCTTTGGGGAATGTAGACTATTCTATGCATATATATACATGATATACATGAGTTATCATACAACAAACTAACCTCGAGAAAACAAAATCCACCTCATGCTTTGTATTTTGTTCATTATCTTTGGGTTTATTCCTCAATTGGGGGCTAAATCCTTGCGATAATGTGCTCTCTCTCTCTCTCTCTCTCTCTCTCTCTCTCTCTCTCTCTCTCTCTCTCTCTCTCTCTCTCTCTCTCTCTCTCTCGCTCTTTGATGTATCCTATCTTAAAGAAACTACTCTTGATAAGGCATGTGCAATTGCTTTAACATGGGAGCATACACTCCACTCATATTTTCCTTTTTGATACTTGGAGTTACTTAGTTAACTTGGCTTTACTTTGTAATTTTTGGTATCCTTTCTTTTCATGACTCATAGTACGAGGACCCTTGCTACTTGCAGTCATAGTTCTCCCTCTTGATCTTCCCTTTTACTTTGTCAATCGAAGTTGTAAGATCCTTAGTCCACTGGGAGCTTGGTGTATCTTGCCTCCTTGACTTGGTGAAAGTATTTCAATCTTGTTTCCTTGTACTTTATTAGTAGTATTGGCATGCGCCTATACTCCTACTAAAGTGGGGATAAATGTAGCATCATAAAATTGTGACCCTTGCAATTTTCAACCGCATTTGGGTCTTTGCATTAGCAGATGAATCCCTAAGTCTAATCGAAGACCTGAGACATGCTCAAAACACTAAAAACATGCATTTTCTACCATTATGCACTGCTTATTTTCATTGTCTATCCTAAATTAGGGCAAGACAGGGGCGTGGTGCCCCTGTCCTAGCCCTATTTTGGGCCTCCTTTGATCAAATTTTGCATTGGGCTTGTCAATTGTGAGTGGGAAAAAGTTTTCATATGTTGGCCTAAGACAAAAAATAAGCTAAATACCCCTAATTGGCAAGTATATAAGGATAATTTCCCCTCCTAATTGCATAAGGTTCAATAAGTGAAAGTAAGGTGAACAAGCGAGAAGTCTCCATTATCATCATAAAAAAATTAAGCATTCATTCAAACATTGAGTATTTCAAGTCTCCTTTCAAGGCTAGATGTTCCATTCAAGTCAAGGATTTGACCATTGAAGAGGAGATCTCTATCAACATCCAAGACATCCTAATCCACATATCCTTTAAAGTAATTTCATCAACATTTCAATTGCATCCTCTCTTGAGGTCGATTTTACTTTAGACATTTCCTTTCATTTACTTGCAACATTTTTCAATTACTTGGTTAATTCCAAAACTGGGTTTAACCTGAAGGCAAACCCCCAATCCCAACAACATTTCCTCTCTTTTTTGTGTGTAGGTTGCAGGTGCATGACTGTAATTGCAGTTTTAGGCTTCATTTCTAGAGACGAAAAAACCCTTTTCGGCATGCAGATTTTTTGGAGGACCAGGTGCAACTTCAACATGGTCCCAACAACTTTTACTCAAATTTGCAGGGAAGCTTTGTCTCGATATTTCACTGCTAATTCCAGGTGCAAATCTTCATCCCACATATCTATCTCAAGATATAATGGTTTCTTTGTCATTTCTACGCTTAGTCTCAATTTTCTTGAATCAACTAGTCTATTATAAAAGAGGGTTAATTTACTTTCCGAATACATTCCAAATTCCCTACAATTCACTTAGCATTCAATCTCTTTCCATTGGGATTGGATCCAGTGAATTCAGTTCGCCTCTTTTAATATAATATGTGTGAAAAGTTGAAGGGAATCCTTTGTGAAACTTTCATCCCTCACTTGAGGGGACTAAAGCTTTCCACTTAATCTCCCCTTATCACTTTTCACCATATCACAATATATATATGATGCCCTCCTATACGGACAAGGTTAGTCAATGATAAACAACACAATAAACCAGAAAATCGTTAGTGTTAGTCAATCAAAAACTAATCTAAAAAGACATATCAAGAGAGACACTAAAAACATGAAAGCATATTTAACTAACAAAGAAAACATGATGAGGCATCTCCAAATACCTCCTAACATGCTCTTAGTTTCTTTCTCCCTTGTTCCTCTCCTCTCCAAGTTCCAAAATAGTGTAGCTCTCAGCAACTTTTTGCACTATGGATGCTTATGGAGGATTGAGATTTTTAGTATTGTGCTTAAAATATGAAATGAAAAGCTAATACTATGCTATTGATGCTAAAATGATATATTTTTAACCAAAATGACAATACATGAGTTTGCTATGCTAAATGCTCTCTTAAAATACCTATAGGTTAAATGCATACAAGTTTTCAGGATCTGGATTATGAAGAAATGGGCTCTATTTATAGGAAAAATGGAGCAATGGATGGTTGAGATTGAGTAATCTCAACAAGGGTCAGGATTGAATGATTTCAAATTCATGTGAGGGCTTTCAACCCAATCCCAGGATGACAAGTGTCAATGTGAGATAGGTTGAGAGGAGAGGGAATAAGCATTTAATGCTTGACATGACCTTGGGAGTTAAAGTCAAGGTTGGTTGAATGAATAAACTCTTTATTCAAAGAATAAAGCTTTTATCCAATGGATAAATTCTTGTGCAAATGCGAAATGGATGAATATGGTCAAAACAATAAATGTTTGGGGAGACAAGTTTGAAATAACCATAAATGGTTATGTAAGAGCCATAAATGGTCATGTAAGAGCCATTAGTGGTCTTGGAAGACTTTGGGGGTTATTTTGTTGAACATACAAAGCATTAAATGCTTTTCAAAGACTTTGGAGTCTTTGAGAAGTGACTCCATTTTGCTTAGGAATGTGACAATAATTAGGGGATGGATTAAGCTAATTAGGAAGGGGTTAGAAGAATCTAGAAGGGGATTAGATTTTGCAAGGGGATTTGGTGGGTGAAGGAAAATAGGATTTTAAAATAAAAATTTATTTATTTCAATAAATGTGTGCAAGTTGCATTTGTAGGAAAATGCAAGTGGGGAGGGGATAATGATTTAAATAAATGTTTTATTTAATTTATTTAAAAGAGGAATAGGGGGATTTAATTAAATAAATAGATTTTATTTATTTAATTGATTGGAATTTTGTTTTAATGAATTAATTAAAATAAATTGAATAATTTATTCAATTAATAGGAGAATGTTTGGAGATGAATTAATTAAATATTTATTTAATTAACTGATGGCTAGTGGATTTTTAATCAAATAAATAGAAAATATTTATTTAATTAAGCTGGACAGATTTGTGTGACTACAATATATATATAGCATCAAAAAATTGCAACCTTGCAATTTTTGACTGCATTTGGGTCTTCACATTGGCAGATGAATCCCTAAGCCTGACTAGAGACCCGAAACATGGTCATACCACTCGAAACTTGCATTTTATTGCACCCCGCACTACCTGCTCTCACTTCTTGTCTTGAATTAGGCTAGACATGGGCATGACACTCCTATCCTTGCCCTATTTTGGGTCCCCTTCATTCAAATTATGCATTGGACTTATCAATCATGAGCGATAAAGAGTTTTCCTAAGTCGGCCTAAGATGGAAAATCAGTTAAAAATCCCTAGTTGGAAAGTATATAAGGTGAATTTCCCCTCCTATTTTCATAAGTTCAAGAAGAAAAATCAAGCATAAGCGATCATAAGGAGAAATTACAAAGCGACATTGTCATCAAGCATTCAAGCATTAAAGCATCCCTTCAAGCATTGAGAATTTAAGTCTCCTTTCAAGGCTAGGTGTTGCATTCAAGTCAAGGATTCAACCATTGAAGAGGAGATCCCTACCAACATTCAAAACATTCAATTTCATATATCCTTTCAATCAACTCTATCTACATTTCAATTGCATCCTCTCTTGAGGTTAATTCTACTTCATACATTTCCTTTCATTTACTTGCAAGTATTTTTCATCATTTGGTTAATTCTAAACTGGGGTTTGACCTAAAGGCAAACCCCCAATTCCAACAACATTTCCTCTCTTTTCTGTGTGTAGGTTGCAGGTGCACAACTGTAATTGCAGGTTTAGGCTTCATTTTTAAAGATAGAAAAACTCTTTTCAACATGCAGATTTTTCGGAGGACCCAGTACACTTTCAACATGGTCTTGGCAACTTTCGCTCAAATTTGCAGGGGAGCTTCGTCTCGACATTTCACTGCTAATTCTAGGTGCACAACTTCATCTTGCATCTCTATCTCAAGATATAATCATTTCTTTGTCATCTTCATACTTAGTCTCAAATTGCTTAATTCAACTTGTCCATTTTAAAAAAGGGTTACTTTACTTTCTAAATTTATTATCAATTCATTTAGCATTCAATCTCTTTCCATTGAGATTGGATCTAGTGAATTCAATAACCCCTCTTTTAAATGTAATGTGCGTGAGAAGTTGAAGGGAATCCTTTGTGAAACTTTCACTCCTTTCTTGAGGAGGGTAAAGATTTCCACTCAATCTCCTCTCATCACCTTTTCAACCCATTACATTTTGGTGAACCCGATGTCTTACATATTTGATATTCAAAATTATTACATATTTTTCATTTACAAGTTTAAATTTTCTTGCAATTTACAAAACTTAGTAGCTAATTCAATCAAACCCTAGTTGTTAAAATTGAAATTGAACTTGTGTTTTGCAAAAATTGCTATCTATTAATTTAGTTTTGAAAATTGCATTGCTTGTCAAATTCAATTTCTTCATTGTCTTATTCAATTTGTAAATCAAATTTACAAATTTAAGTGGTTGGTTGTCAAAACCCTAATTTCAAAAATCAACTTGAACTCTTACAAAAAAATGGATTTGCATTTAATTTTTAGATTTGAAACTATTTTCAGATTTGTCTTCTTGCCTAAAATTCAACTTTTCAATTTCACTCCTTTTTCCAAAATTCAAAATTTAAATTCAGTGGTGAGGTCCTAACCCTAATTTACTTGGATTTTGTGTAAATTTTAATTAATTTCAACCAATTTAAATTTTCTAAATATTATTTAAGGTGGCCCTATCCATTAGGTTTGACCTTTTTCAAATTTGCAATCCAATTTCTTATCTTTTTTCAAAACCCTAATAGGGTCCTATTTTGACATTCAAACCTTAATTTAGTCTATCTAAACTTCGTAAAATCAATCAATTTTTTGGGGTTATCTCTAAAATCATCGTAGCTTTCACCCCTGAAAATTTGCGAAAAAAGTTGGGCGTACTAGGTGCACTTTCAACCTGTTCCTCGACTTTTTTCCCAAAATTTTGGGAGACTGTTATGACTATATTTAATTGCTTAAATCCCAAAAATTGGTTGATATTGTCAAATTTTGATCCCTCTAAAATAAAATATTCTTCCCAATTTCAACATCACAACTTTCAAGGAAACATTTAAAGTTAAGTGGTCAATTATAATTTGCCCTGATTTTTAAAAAATCTTAATTTTGTCAATTTTAATTTTGAAATTAAGTGGTATCCCATTGCCCCTAATTTTAAAATTTCAATTTATTTTTATCATAAATTTTCTTGAAGATTGTGTCATTTCCTCTTTCCACAAAGGTCAAATTGTATAATTATCATTTCCTTGAATTTTGCATTATCCAATTTTGCAAACTTTGATCCCAAAATTCAAAAATTCTAATTTCCTCAATAGTGAATGAGTTTCACCACTATTAGTCCTACCTATACTATCCCCACTAGACGAAGCATTAGAATTAAGGCTTCCCAAGGTTTAATTCCCAAAGAGATGGAGCCTAATTTGGGTGACTTCTTCAATGAGGATAATGCTAATTATTCACATCCTAATAACGTCCCTATCTACCCAATTGATGATTCCAATGATGAAGAAGAAAATTTGAATAGAGTTTCCATATATCAACTTTCAAAATTGGATAATCAATTTGACAACTTTCAACAATGGATGTCCCAAGAATACCCTAATAGTGAAGCTCTTCCATTAATTGAAGGTCTAAAGCACATGATTCAAAGTGATAAGAATGGAATTGACATATTGCATGGTATTGCTCATATTGTTCATTCTAATATCATGCCTATAAAGAGTTGTGTTGAGAACTTAGGTTATTCACAACCTTCTACAAACATCAATGATTCTATTCCTTTGTCTACTTCAATGACTAGCATTCCTACTTTCACTTCAAACATCATGGCTACATCAACTCAAAATGGCATACCTACAACCATTAGTCATGGGGAAATCGCTCTTCCTTAATTAATCCTCCATCTTTATCTATGCCTTCAATAAGTATTCCTCTTGTCTCTCAATTAATCAATGTGACACAAGGGGAAATTCATCCAATCATTCTATCCCTCCTTTTAGTGTCCCATTTTCTACTCAATCATCACCTATGCCTAATTACCATAGTATTCCTCTACCTTATTCTCAATCAATGCCTTCTTTCAACAACATCACACCACCTTCTCAATCAAAGATGTCTAACATAAATTCCTTAACCAAAGCAACCATTAATAACCTTGCTCAAACAGTGTCATCATTGCAACAAAAAATCACTTCTATGAATCAATCCAAGTTTACTGTGCCCACATTTGATGTTGCGACCCCAGTTTCTCTTGATATTCTTAGAGTTGTCCCTCCTAAACATGTTTAAGTCCCTTAGTTGGAACTCTATAATGGAAAAGGTGATCCTTTAACACATGTCAAGACATTCCAAACTTTGTGTACCGACTTTGCTTATGATCCAAAATTGCTTGCCAAATTGTTTACTAGAACATTAAGAGATAAGGCTTTACAATGGTATTGCTCTTTTCCTTCCTATTCTAATACTTCTTTTCAACAATTAACAAATGCTTTTATTCAATAATTTCAAAACAACATAGGTCCTAAAATCACTTTGACTGATTTAATGCATTGTAAAAAAGGTGTTAAAGAAAAAGTGACTGATTTCATTGGTAGATATAAGCATTTGTGTTCTCAAATTTCTTTTCTAGTGCTTGATAATGACATTTAAATAATTTTCATTTCTAATTTACAAAAGATATTAAGGACAAACTTATTCTTTCTGAGTTTACTTCCTTTCTGCAGTTGTGCACAACACTTCACAATTATCAACTGACTGTGAGTCAAATGGAGCAATCGACTCCTATGGCTCCGAGTGATAAGGGTGAGAGTGCTCAACAACCATTTGTGAAGTTCAAACTAAATAAAGGCTTCATCAAATTCAATGACACCATCAACAACAACAATGTGAATTCTACAATAGGTGTGCCTCCTATTTCAATATTTTTCAAAAGAGAAAGATAATTTACTCCTTTGAATGAATCTTTTCATATCATCATGTCTCAGTTGTTACAAAGAAATGTTATCAAACTTCATTAAAACCAGTTGACTCTTCTAAAGCAGCCTCACCTCTCTTTGATAATAACTCTTTTTGTCAATTTCATCATTAACCTGATCATGATACTGAGAAATGTTTTGCATTAAAAAGTAAGATTCAAGACCTGATTAATAATAATACTATATTTGTGGCAGGTGTGATTGACAAGGGAAACAAATCAGTAACTCCTCCTAATCAAAATCTTAAGATTTTTATTGATCCTTTACCTTCTCATACCTCTAACATGATTGAGACCAAACATACCTCTTTCTCTCCTTCTAATTTCACTACCATGGCTCAAAATTTGGTGAATATGGTAGAGAAACAAGAAACACCTAAGGATTCATGTATCACATTTGACCCTAGTGAGACCATTAGAGCACCTGATGGGCCTTTATACATAGTTGTGAAGATCCAAGACAAACCTTTTTGTGGTGCGCTTATTGATCCCTCTTGCATGGTTAATGTCATCACTGAAGAATATCTTTATACTTTACATTTGCATAACCAATCTATGATGATACTAATGTGGTTGTTAAGTTATTTGATGGATTTTTTTGTCCTACCATTGGCTCTATCACACTCCTTATTGAGGTTCACACTAAATCTATAGATGTCAACTTTGTTATTATTCCTTCATCCGAACAATTCCATGTGAAGTTAGACTACCCTTGGCTATCTTCCATGAAGGCTATTGCTTCTCCAATCCATAAGTGTTTGAAATTTCCCCACAATGGAGAAGTCATAACTTTCAACCATAGCTTATTTTGACCAACTGAAAGAAGCCTAGGTATTCCTATTGATTACTTTTGGCCTCAACACTTTCAATCTCTTCCATCAAGAAGTGATTCCCTCTTTCAATGTTATAAAAATGGAAGAAAGATATGATCTTATCCTTAAGCCAACCTTGCACTCCAACACTCGATAGTCCCATCATTCTTGAAGATGATGTTCTTCCTCTAACGGATAGAACTAATCTCCCTCCTAAAGAAGATTCCCAACCTATTCCTATAGATGAAACTATACCTTCTCGTAACAAGAACAATAATATCCCTCCTAAGGTTATACCTATTGTAGTCACATAAATCTGTCCATTTTAATTAAATGAATATTTCGTATTTATTTGATTAAAAATCCACTAGCCATCAATTAATTAAATTAATATTTAATTAATTCATCCCAAACATTCTTCTATTAATTAAATAAATTATTCAATTTATTTTAATTAATTCATTAAATCAAATTTCAATCAATTAAATAAATAAAATCTATTTTATTTAATTAAAATCTCCCTTTTCCTCTTTTAAATAAATTAAATCAAACATTTATTTAAATCATTATCCCCACCCCACTTGCATTTTCCTACAAATGCAACTTGCACACATTTATTGAAATAAATGAATTTTTATTTTAAATAAAATCCTATTTTCCCTCACCCACCAAATCCACTTGCAAAATCTAATCCCCTTCTAGATTCTTCTAACCCCTTCCTAATTAGCCTAATCCATCCCCTAATTATTGTCACATTCCTAAGCAAAATGGAGTCACTTCTCAAAGTCTAAAAGTCTTTGATAACCATTAAAGGCTTTCAACCTTCAACCACTTAATTCCTCAAAGTCTTTGATAACCATTGAAGGCTTCCAACTTTCAACCACTTAAATCCCCAAAGTCTCCAAAAACCATTAATGGTTAACCCAAACCCTTCCACATGGTTAAAACATTTGTTTTGACTCAACCTCTACCCAACCCAAGGGTCTCATCAAGCCTTTAATGCTTTGACCATGATTATCTCTTAATCATTTGCACAAAGGTTTATCCTTGGATTAACTCTTAATCCAGTGGATAATCTTAATTTAGGCTTGACCCTTAGCCTTTAGATAACCATGAGGTCTTCTCAGGCCTTTAATGCCTCCAACCTCTTCTTTCAACCCAACCCTATGTTGACATTTGTCACCATTTCATTGGTGTCAATTGAGCACATGGATCCCCAACTTTCAAGCTTGACCCTTGATTAAACCTTTCAATCCTGGCCATCCATTGCTCCATTTTTCTTATAAATAGAGCCCATTCCTTCATAATCCAGATCCTGAAAACTTGTATGCATCTAAGCTATAGACATTTAGAGAGCATTTTTAGCATAATCATCTAATATCTTGTTATTTTGGTTAAAATATATCATTTTAAGCATTAGTATTAGCTTTTTATTTCATAGTTGGAGCTATACTACAATCTCAATCCTCCATAAGCATCCATAGTGCAAAAAGCTGCTGAGAGCTACACTATTTTGGAACTTGGAGAGGAGAGGAACAAGGGAGAAGGAACTAAGAGTATGTTAGGAGGTATTTGGAGATGCCTCATCATGTTTGCTTTGATAGTTAAATATGCTTGCATGCTTGTAGTCTCTCTTTTGGTATGCCTTTTTAGATTAGTTTTTGATTGACTAACGCTAATGTTTTGTGTGTTTTTGTGTTATTTTATCTTAGACTAACCTTGTGCCATTTAGGAGGGCATCACCTATACTCCTAAGGTTATACCTATACCTCTTCCTCATGATGGACTTGGTCTCATTCCTACACCAAATATTCCTCCTTTATATGGTGCAGTTCCACCACCTTGCTCTTATAGAGAGAAGAGACTTGCCTCTCCTCTTGTCCAACCTAAAAGAGCTCAACCTAAACCTCCAATTGCCAAGGATGAGAATATTCCTCCTTCAACGAATATTCCTCCTTCAACAAATGTTCCTCCTTCTTCTCAACCTTCCACTAAGACTCGATAGAATTGTTGTGCAAGAGAACATCGATGAAGACGTTGTGCTCGAGCTCGTGAAGTTGTTCCCCAAACTATTCAATCTCCCAAAAATCCAACAGTGGAAATTATTCCCTTTTCTCCTAAGAAAGATGTTGAACCTAAATCTCTAAATCATAAGTTGCAAAAAACATGTGATGGTTTTACTTCTATTCATGTTCGAGCTCCTCTTTCTATAAATCTTGATGAAGAAATAGGCAAAAATGTTGTTAATGATGGAAATACAACTCCTAATGCTTCTGATAGTGAATATGAATATGTTGATGTTGACAAAAATTTATCTACAAAATTTTCCAAAGCCTTAATCCTACCTCCTAGAAACGAACAAAGTGACTTACCACATGAGCATAGTCCTTGTTTGGATCTTGTGATAGCTCCATTTGTCGTGCTTGGTGTCGCTCCTCTGGCGTGTTTCCTGCCTTCCTGAAATAGTGATCAACAAGATCAAGAGGTGGATGTCATGCTATACTAGCTACGTTAGCTCTGTAGATCGTCTACCTCTCTCTCTCTTTTCTTTCTCTTTCATGACCATTCTTCTATGCGTGTCCTTGTTCTTCTATTTTCCCTAGTAATGTCTACTTGAGGATGATGCAAAGCATTGAGATCTCTTTGTCTATTTCATGTTGACTCAAAAGACACATGTGTTCCCTTTCTTCCAAGGTAGTTTCCTTTCTTTGGGGAATGATGACTATCCTATGCATATATATACATGATATACATGAGTTATTATATAGCATACTGACCCCAAGGAAAGTGAAAACAACTCATGCTTTGTGTTTTGTGTTCATTATCCTTGGGTTTATTCCTTGATTGGGGGCTAAATCCTTGCGATAACATGCTCTCTCTCTCTCTCTCTCTCTCTCTCTCTCTCTCTCTCTCTCTCTCTCTCTCTCTCGGGTGTATCAATCTCTCTTGGTAAGGCGTGCATGATCACTTTAACATGGGGCATACACTTCGCTCATATTTTCCTTCTCAATACTTAAAGTTACTTAGTGAACTTGGCTTTGCTTTGTAATTTTTGGTATCCTTGCTTTTCATGACTCATAGTAAGGGGAACCTTACTACTTGCAATCATGGTTCCTCCCTCTTGATCTTCCATTTTATTATGTCAATCAAAGTTCTAAGATCCTCAATCCACTGGGGGCTCGATGTATTTTGCCTCCTTGATGCGGTGAAAGTCTTTCAATCTTGTTTTATTGTACTTTACCGGTAGTATTGGCATACACTTATACTCCCACTAAAGTGGGGGCCAAATGTAGCATGACCGCATTTGGGTCTTCACATTGGCAGATGAATCCCTAATCCAAACTGGAGACTTGAAACATGCTCATACCACCTGAAACTTGCATTTTCTTGCACCCCGCATTGCCTTCTCTCACTTCTTGTCCCGAATTAGGGCAAGACAGGGGTGTGGTGCCCTTGTGCCTACCCTATTTTGGGCCTCCTTCATTCAAATTGTATATTGGGCTTGTCAATCATGAGCGGGAAGGAGTTTTCCTATGTCGGCCTAAGCCATAAAATCAGTTAAAAACCCCTAATTGGCAAGTATATAAGGAGCATTCCCCTCCTATTTGCATAAGTTCAAGAATCGAAATCAAGCATAAACGATCATAAGGTGAAATTACAAAGTGACTTTGTCATCAAGCATTCAAGCATCCTTTCAAGCATTGAGAATTTCAAGTCCCCTTTCAAGGCTAGGTGTTGCATTCAAGTCAAGAATTCAACCATTGAAGAGGAGATCCCTATAACCATTCAAAACATTCAATTTCATATATTCTTTCAATTAACTCTATCTAAATTTCAATTGCATCCTCTCTTGAGGTTAATTCTACTTCAAACATTTCCTTTCATTTACTTGCAAGTATTTTTCATCATTTGGTTAATTCCAAACCGGGGTTTGACTTGAAGGCAAACCCCCAATCCCAACAACATTTCCTCCCTTTTATGTGTGTAGGTTGTAGGTGCACAACTGTAATTGTAGGTTTAGGCTTCATTTTCGAAGATGGAAAAACCCTTTTTGGTGCGTAGATTTTTCAGAGGACCAAGTATACTTTCAACCCAGTCCCAACAAATTTTGCTCAAATTTGCAGGGGAGCTTCGTCTCAACATTTTACTGCTAATTCCAGGTGTACAAATTCATCCCACATCTCTATCTCAAGATATAATCGTTTCTTTGTCATCTTCATACTTAGTCTCAAATTGCTTAATTCAACTTGTCCATTTTAAAAGAGGGTTACTTTATTTTCTAACTTTATTGTTAATTCATTTAGCATTCAATCTCTTTCCATTGAGATTGGATCTAGTGAATTCAACCACCCCTCTTTTAAATGTAATGTGTGTGAGAAGTTGAAGGGAATGCTTTGTGAAACTTTCACTCCTTTCTTGAGGAGGGTAAAGTTTTCCACTAGATATCCTCTCATCACCTTTTCAACCCATTACAATATATATATATATATATATATATATATATATATATATATATATATATATATATAAATATATATATATATATATATATATATATTTATATATATATATATTTATATATATATATAGGGGGGAGGGGAGGAAAAGATAGAAATGTCGGGGGAGAGAGTTAAAAAATAAATAGGGGTAAAAGGGGAGGGAGATAGAGGAGAAGAGAGAGGGAGAGAACTAGAGAGGGGACAAATAGATAGGTGAGAGAACTATATAGGGAAGGAGAGATGAGAGACCTAGATGACAGAAGAGAGGATTGAGATAGATAGAGGGGGGAGAGAGAGAGGTGAGTAATGAGACATGATGCAGAGGTAGATAGGTGGAAAAGAAGGAAGTAAGAAATGTAGAGAGGGGAGAGAGACTTGATGACCTAGAATGTAGAGAGAGAGGATACAAGAGGAAGAGAGAATAACAAAATGGGGGGAGCGAGATATATATGGGGGTATGTATGGATGGGGAGATAGAGAGGGAGAGAAGAAAGGGATGGATATACCTAGAGAGGGGAGGGAGATAGAAGAGGAGAGACAAAAGAAAAAAGAGAGGAGTAAGAGGGGATGGATGTAGAGGTAGACATGGAGGTAGTGAGAGACCTATGGAAGAAGGAGATAAAGAGGTAAGGGGAGGAAGAGAAGAGGAGGGAGTTCGTAAAGGGACAAGGTTAAGAAGGAGGGAGAGAGAGGGAGAGAAGGAGAGAGAGAACTATAGAGGGGACATACAGATAGGTGAGAGACCTAGATGACTACTTTTTGTGGCCTCCTTTTTGAAGTCCTTAATCTCCACCATTTTCAAAAAAAATTAGTAGTTTAAAAAGTAGACTCGAAGCACTCTAACTCTTGTTCTTGTTGCATCTTCTAATTTGGAGTGTAACTATGTTCAATTTGTCGTTGAAGTTCATACTTTGCTGTTTTCAGAATAAAAGTGGCATCTTAAGACCCCCTTTTGGTACCCACAACTTGGTGCACATACCCATAACAACAATTTTTTTTATTTTTAGGGTTGGAGTGGTGATTTCCTTTACCTTGCTCTCTAGGTTTCTTTTGTCTAAACCTTTTCCCTACATTCCATTTGTTTCTCTTTTGTCTTGCCATATGTGTTGCTTATTGGACATGATCTTTATACCTGCTACCAAGAGGAATAACAATGGCTCCTGCCGCAAAGTGGGGGAGGACAACCTTGTTGTCCCATTCGTCGATTGAGACTTGCTCACTTGGTTTCCCTTCTTTTTCTTTGCCTTTGTCTCTCATTGCAAAATTCTACCTTTTGCGCCATTTGTTGCTTACTTGCACCATTGCACCATTTGTTGCTTACTTGCACAATCTTTTTTATATACTATTTTGTTATCATATTTTAAATATTAATTTATATATAAATTTGATAAATCATGCATACTCTAACCTACTCACATAGATATAATTTTATATCCAACCTGCCATCCATACAAATGAATACCTGATATAAATGATTTTCACAAATAAATCTCGTGACAATAAAGTTTTCTCTTGATGGTGACCCATACCTAGCCTCATGCCCTAAAACAATTTTTAGCTCGCAAACAATATTAAGTTATATGACTACAAAAGCCTTGTCTCGAGCTCAAGAATCTAGCTGTAACACCCCGATATTTTTAGATCTTTTCGTTTCTTGTGAATAGATTGAAGGGGAAGCTATAGTGAGATTGGTTTTCTTCGTCGTTCCGGGAGGGCTTTGTAACATTTTCCCTGCAACTCTTGCCCATTTTGTCTCATAGATATCGTTCACAGCACGACACAATTTGTGCAGAATCTTGAGGCAAGTCACTTGTGAAGTTATCTGGTCGTAGCTTGGTAACTAGAAAGGCTATTGCAAATCGTTTACGCGAAATGTTTTATGCATCTTGTATTTTAGTAGGTTTTGAGTGTCATTCTTTTGGTTGTGGGAAGGGGGATAATTGGGAAGAAAGAGGAAGCGAACCTATTAATCTGTAGACGGCTGGATATTTTTTTGGTGTGTTTTATGTCATGCTAAAACAATTTTGTTTTTTTCTGTTAAATGAAGGCATTGGTTCTGTGGTTTAATCTATGGATGTTTACATATATGCTTAATTTTAATATCAAGTCTCAGATCTCTGGTTTTTTTCTTCACATAAATATATTTTGAATTCTGAAATAAATTAGTTATTTTAAATTTTTGTTTGTTTTGCTTTCCTTGTTCTTGAGCTTATTTTGATGAGAATTTTCTGACTCTTGTTTGATATAGGGGTTTGAGTTTTTTTGGCTTGATTTTTATCAGAGGAGTTGAAAAAGCTTTTTAAACAGTTTTCTGCAATGTTTCTTTTCTACTCATATTATTGAAGGTTCTATTTGAGAAGAGATTAACATGATTATTTTTGCTCTGCGTTGGAGAAATTGTATTTGCTATTTTCTGCAATTGTAACAGTATTCCTATTGGAGTGGATTAAAATTTGGAGTTTTTGTTTGGCCCATATTTTATAGATACATCCAAGTTTATTTGATTTCTTTTCAGTGATAAGTATGCATGCTTGAGCAGCTTGCAGATTGGGTTTAGAAAGAGAAATTAAAGTGAGATTTTAAATTACATTTTTTTTCCTGAAAGAAGGATTGATGCGTACTAGTTTTTCTTCTATTTGATGTCAGGTTGCAGGGATATGCTTTCTGATTTTTTTTGGTTTGCTGTTTAAATGCATTTTTTGGTCTGCTGTTTAATGCATTTTTTGGTCTTCCCTTGTTATTTAGGATCCAATCCCTAGTTGATTTTTAAGCTATAAAGGTCAGCTTGGTAAATAGTATTATGAGTAAATTTTAATCCTTGCTATGTCTATCCAGTATTTTATCTCATGGCTCTTTCATTCCATGCAACTTGTCGAATTTCAAAACTGCAAATATCATAATTTAAAAATAAAAAAATGTGTCGTAGTGATTGCTTAAGAAGAGTAATTTCAAATCCAGCTAGTGGTGTGGAACTCAGAGTTTGCAGCAACTTGAGATAATTTAATTTTTATTAATGTTGTTATTGTTCTGCACATAAAATTGCTTCATGTACTGTCCATTGGACCACGAGCCTTAATTCACTTTTTTCAATAGATCTTGTTATGTAGGTTTGGTAGAATATTTTTCTAGAATTTAATTACTTTATTTATAATTTTTTCAAGTATTGTGGTTGATACATTTGCAACACAGTTTAGAGGTTCATCTTATCTTTGAAAGTCAATAATTGTGGGTATGTATAAGAAAAATAATGTGTTCTTGTATAAGGTTAATTTCTAAGAGAGAAAAAAGAGGAATCATAATGGAATACTCTAGCGATTCAGAATAATTTAAAAAGAGGAATCATAATGGAATACTCTTGCGATTCAGAATAATTTAAGTTGTTAATCTTGATTTGAAATGGATGTTAGTGTAATTGAATATTTAAAAGTTTATTGCTTCCACAACATACCAAGGTTAAGATATCTGATAATTCCAATGGCATGCTTGGAAAAGATTTAGTTTATAGTGCATCAGTAACATCTAAGTTATTGAAATGGTTGTGTTTCTTGATCTTCCTGTGACATTTAGGAACTTTCATATGAACTTTAGCTTAACAAATGATCAGGATGTATTTACAACTTTATAATAGTGTGGTAAGGTGACTTAGTTTAAATGCCAAATCATCCTGAGATGCCATTTGATCATAATGTACCAAGTTCAGTAGTACTGGCGAGTAGTTAAAGGGCCCTTGTAAAGGCTTTTTTTAAAAATGTGAGCTTGACTGACTGTTTTTCGGGTTACCATTGTTGGTTTTGATCTGTCATATTACCAGTCCAAAATATGATGTTAATTTTAACAGTTGTGATTTGGAATGGCTGGTCAAAATACTATTGGACATTTTGACTCATTATTTCATTTGTAATTCCTATCTTTATAGGAGTCTAATTATGCTGTAACTGCAACTGCTCATTTTTCAGGTGGAAAATCTGAAGGAATTAAGGATTCATATACATTTTTTTTCTCCTCTCATATTCCTCCTTGTCTTCTTTAAACGTGTACCCTCCTTTGTCGGTATTGCCAAACTATATCCCCACAGCAATGTCAATCGCAGGATTGGATTCCATGATGGACCGTATGTGTTTTTTACCCATTTTTTAATAGTAGAGAGTGAAAATCTACTGTTTCCATTTGAGGTTTACATTTTAACTTTTTAAAATTTTAATCTGTCCTTGGGTGTCTCTTGATGTTTTCAGAGGCCATCTCTGTCATTACGAACGATGGACGTAACATAGTGGTATGTATGTGTATGCTTTCTGGAGTTTCCTCTGTTTGGGCTCTTTTGTTGAGAAGATGATTCAATCATTCAAATATCTGTTTTGTATTTATTGTTGAGAATTGAAATTATTTTATTTGCAGGGTATTTTGAGGGGCTTTGATCAGGCCACAAATCTTATTCTTGATGAATCCCATGAACGAGTTTACTCCACTACAGTAAGCTGCTCCTTGTTGTATATATGTTAGCATCCTCCTAATTTATTTTTAGTAAATTTAAGCCTGGTTCAAGTTTTTTAGATCTGGACCATTTGAATGAACCCAAGAGAGAGACGTTGGGGTCTCTTTGCATTTAAATTGTTTGAAAAATACTGTATTGAGCTAGGTAAGGTTGGGGTCTGTTTCATGGTGATAAAATCGACATGGAGACTGTTAAATTTATCAGGTCAAATAAAATGTGTCTTTGATTGGCTGTGTGAAGATAGCCAGAATTTACTTGGTTACTTTGCTACTTGCGCATGCTAATTCCCTTTATTTCTTTCACATGGTTAAGTAAAGCTAAAGATGCCTCTGTCAAAACTTTAGTTTTTAAAATCAGCAACTTAGATTCTGTGCTGAATGGTTTTATTGGTTTTCACTGGTCTTCTTGGGCAGGCAGGGGTAGAGCAACTTGTCTTGGGATTGTATATCATCCGAGGAGATAATATGTATGCCACTTCAACCCATTTGTTAGAGTAGATGTCTTACCAATTTTGTATTGGTTTCACATTTGGTGGCAGCTAGAGTGTTCCCATTGGTGTAGTCTGTGACATGTGCCCAATTTGCATCCAGTGCAGGCTGGAAACTTCCTTCTTGCTAGAGTAATTTCATCCTTTCTTTGCCATTCTGTAATTAAGATTAAGCATTGTGTTTGTGTCCAGTAGCGTTGTTGGAGAGTTAGATGAAGAGCTCGATTCAAACCTCGACTTATCCAAACTCAGAGCACATCCACTAAAGCCTGTTGCTCACTAATTAAGGTTTGTGTTTACATATTTATTCTAAAGGCACACACCTTGGCAAATAAGTGAAGTGTTTGTTGATCAATTCTTTTTCTAGTCACTTTAGATTCACATTATGTATCATTGGGGTTTTTCAAATACTGATTGAACTCTTTTGGATATATGCTACTCCTCTTGTGTGGTACATGGTACAGGTGGGATCGTGATGTATTATTCATTTGTTATGTCATCAGCGATTGGAAACAGGGAATCAGTTCATGAATTCAAGCTCATGAATTACAGTGATATGGTTTACTACAGCAATTGTTGAAGCTCAAATGTATGCTATCAGTGGCATTCTTGTACAATGGTAATTTCAAAAGGCTGACTACTTTCCACCTCGATGCATATGGAGTAGCGTCTGGTTTATATTGTTTCCGTCAGACTATTTGATTACTATATCAACAAGTTCTAGGATCTATACTTTTTTAATATCTATTTTTTGCCAGTAGTTGAAGAGTAGTCTCAAAATGCAATTGTTTAGTAGGTCAATACTATTTATACAAAAAATCCTATAGACAGAAGATTTAACCTCTTACAGAAAAAAGGTTGACCGATGCACACGGGTCATCCATATTGGAGTTATTCACAAAAGATGACACTTTATTTTCAATCTTGGATTTAAAGTCTATATAGAGAAACAAATATGTAGTGAAACTGCAACTCTTTTTAATGAGTGTTGTTATACTGATGTTAATTTATATTTTGTGTTCCTAGCCCTTGGGAGTGCTAATATAGCATGATTCTGTTAATTCTCATGTAAAGATATTTCTGTGATCCCGTTTGAATTTCCACTCTAATTATGTGACTGCCATGATAGGTGGTCTTGCTGAAGGCCATTATTCTTGTGTTCCTAACTTGCAAAATCTATTGATCATAAATGCATTTTCCTTAACCATAAAACATATAGTTTTATATGCTGATAATTGTCTGTAGTAACTATATATGTTCATAATTCCCTGTAGTTCATGTTATGGCATTTTGAGATATTTTATGGTTGTCTTATGAGGTATCTATTTTAAACAAGGCATCACTGTATTTATCTTCCAGTGTTCTACTCTTGTCTATGTTTTATATTTCAACAAGCATTCTTGTATGAAGCAATAATTGTTTTTGTAATTAGTACTGCTCCTTTGTACACGTCAGTTTTGAAAACCTGAATATAATGTTTATTTACTATGTGCTGTTTACATTGCATAGCTGCCCAATAAGTGATGATCACCATACTGATGTTCGACAATTTCTCTGCATACAGAAGCACTTGAATCAGGATTTTACATAGAGAATTCTTGTTTGCAGCTACAGAAACCTGATATTTTAGACCTGCCAGATACAATCATGTCTAAAATTGCTTCTAAAAGGATGTTGAATCATTGCAAATTGATGCAAAAAACTATTTTCACATAGAGTGAATAGTTAGGATCAGACCATCTTCAATAACATTTTCCTTCACAAACCTTATAGACTGTACAGCATATTTCTTCACATTTTTGTGCCATCATAGTGGATCTTGTACTTCAAAAACCAAACACCACAAGGCAAGGGATTGGCTTAACACAAAATGACAAATTTTTTCTGTTGAACAAGTGAACAACAGCTTGGTTTTCCAGATGGATACATCTTCTCACATAGTCAGTTACTTGGATAGGACTCACTGATACAATTAGGTGCCAGTATGCTGTTTGATATTATTACATTCCTTTCTGAAACCATGTGTTCATGTTACTTCAACAAAAACAGTAGTGCTACATTTGAGAGCATTTTCTCACAGACAAATAGAGCTAGCATTTTTCTTTTTGCATCAATTTGCAATGATTCAACATCCCTTTGAAGCAATTGCAGATATGATTGTGTCTAGCAGGTCTATCCTTAAAGTTTCAAGTTTCTGTAAATGCAAATAATTCTCTCTCTAAAAATGATTCAAGTTTCTGTATGCAAAAGAATTGCACAGTTTGGCATCTGTCTGTTGCTAAAAATGATTCAAGTTTCTATATGCAAAAGAATTGCACAGTTTGGCATCTGTCTGTTGTGGATGCCAATCATCCACATTTCTTCTCCTAGTGTTGTTTTTCATTTCAAGGCATACAAACAGTCTACTATAATCTGCTTTTTATGCACCCTTAAAAAGGTTTTAACTGCTTTTCACTGTAGAAAAGTGCACAACAGTGTTTCTTCTTGATGTCATTAAACACAGGTAATTTCTGTGAGCCTTAGATTCTTCAGTCTTACCTTGACTGATGAACTATAATGACACAGTAATCAACTCAATTCTCTCCGTATTTATCCATCTGGAAAACCAAGCTGTTGTCACCCATCTGGAAAACCAAGCTGGGTCTTATTTTTACTTTGGTATCCATGCAACTAACCGTCAGGTCTTGGGCTCCTACTTATTCAGTTGATGAAAAATATTAAATTTGTGCCCATGCTTGTTGTACAGAACATAATTGCTTTAAACTTTAAAGAAGAAAGATTCCAATTAGTCTGTCATCAGTCTCTCCAAATAGGCCCCCAAAATTCTATTTGCATTTTTGGAAAACACTTTGGAGGAGAAACCCTGCAAGCACTAGGTAAATTTGCGTATCCACTCCTATATATCTTTCAACATGATGGACTACCCTTAAAAAAACTATACTCTTAACAAGTGGTTTCAGGCTAGTTTGGTGTGCTTGTCCAGTTCTCCGCTAGGTGTCAAAATTTGCCGAGTATAATGAAAACCTTTAAATCATGTCAATGGAGAACTCAGGAAGGCAATATAATACCTTGAGCATAAGTTTTGTTTTCAATGGCTGTGAAATACCATTGGTCACTAGCATAGATTGTGAACCACAGGGCCTTGGTGGTGGTTAAGAGGTTCTATTCGCCAACCTTTCTTTGTTAGCCATCACAGTGTAAGCTGGAGGGCTTTGGTCGCAAGATGGCTCCTCAATTTACACTTTAAAAATTACAATAAACTACAATACAATGATCAAATAGTTGGCGCATTTTACAATACAACAAGTTTATTGTTCTGCTTGTATATATAACAGAATTCCATAACCGTTTTAGTCCAAACTATGTCAAACATTCTAGCTCTGCTGGATCTTGTCTCTATCTTAATAAATCTCAGATTACATTCTAGAGTTGGTGCATTTCACAATACAACGAGTTTATAGTTCTGCTTGTATATATAACTGAATTCTATAACCCTTTTAGTCCAAACTAATGTCAAACATTCGAGCTCTGCTGGATCTTGTCTCTATCTTGACAAATTCCAGATTACTCTGCAAAGTCCATGACTGTCAATCATGTAGCACTGGAGCTTCCTCTGGGCATCTCAATTCTTTTTTTATTCTGTAATTATTTCTTAAATGATACGACTTGGTTACACAAATATAGGCATCTCTGCCCTTAAGCTGATTACAAAATGCTGAATAAGTGACCATCTATACTAGAAGCGGCTGATCTTGTAGTTGATGTGCATGAACTTTGGATAAATTCGAAGCCAAACTTTTTATTTCTTGACTGCGTTGCGGCTTTAGGTCTGTAGTTATAGTATTTTTCATCTTTTGGGTTTTCCGAATGTTGTTGTTGGGCTACAAGGTTGTGAGTTAGTGACTGTATGCAGCTGACATATCCATAAGTTCCTGATTATGGACGACTATAGCTGTAACAAATTGTCATTATGGGTTTGTGTTCTTGGGTGAAGTGCCTATAAGGGAAGAGGTAATCCGAGATTTCTGGAATTTGCATCTATGAGTATCTGTAATACTTGTTTCTAAAGTTTGGGTAAGGGAATATTAAGGTACTATTATTTTGCTGTCAAAGTTTCTAGGTGCTATGGGTGCTGATAATGCGAGTGTGAAGCTGCGTGGACTGGTTGCCTATTTAGGCCCCCGGTCCCTATATGCATCACCCTGCAACTACTTTACCAATGGTCCATCATGGATTCCACTTTAGTTCTTTTATAGGAAAACAGTAACACACTCATCGCCATCAGCTAAATTGGTGGAAATACACCATCAAGCTTAGATGCTACATCTGACAAGTTTCTATTTCACAAGGGACTTGCTTTGCATAGTTTTGTGAATGCAAGGGTTGTAACATGGGAGCATGCCCAATTGGACTTGAACACGAAACCACCATCGTAGCAATCACTTCACTTTGTAAGGCTTATCGTGCAATGGCATTCAACATCCCTTGTATTTATTATTTTAGAAATGATTTCTAACACATTATCAATATAAATGTGTCAGATAAATGGTTTTCTTATTTTCATTATTTTATTTAGGAGAAATAAATATAGTTGATTTAATATTTCTCGTAAGGGGTCTTAAAACATTATAAAAAAAATGAACACAAATGTATTTGTTGGGAATCTTCAATCCCTATGAAACATTACCAATATGCAAATACAGTTATGGTTGCTATATCATTTCAATTAGCAACATCAAATATATACAATTGACCTCAAATATATAAGATACAAGATTTAGATGGAAAACAATTATGAAAAAAAACTCTCCTGCCTAAGGACAGTAACAAATTGTACTCGCAGGAAAGAGTTGTAATTTCACTCAATATCACTCTGCAAACCACTTCATATAAACACCTGACAAGTCTCACCCCAACACATCAACCAATTTCATCTGTACAAGCAATTCCACGGAATTCCAACTGTCGAACAAGCTCATGAAGTAGGCTGTCTCTATTCTGGCTCCAAAACGATTGAATCTGTCAGACTAACAAGACGTGTTATGTATTCTCAGCCGTCAGATAGAAAATCTACTATTGAAAATCGTGACTAAGATTGCGTGTTAGTCGCACCGTACCACCTTTTGGAGCCAGAATAGACGCGTCCCATGAAATACCAGGAGTCTTCCAAGCAGACCATTGCCATACAATGATGTTAGCATACAACACATAAAACTGACTTGACTTCTTCACATGGACAATAAATGGATGAGTGGATGCTATGCACTTGCATAATTAAAAAATTGTTGAACACAACACCTCAGCTGTGTAGGTGTCTTCCTGCGCTATAGCCAAAAGCTGTTTGTAGCCTGCGGTAGCCAAGACAACTCACTTAAGGGTTAAAGTTCCATGGAGGGGGTTTCCTAAAAAATTTCAGTGGGTGTTGCTAATATTTTAAAACTGGTGGTCCCATGAATTTGGTAGTGCAGTTTAGCTGAAAATTTTGAGTACCAAAATTTAGGGAAGTTGTTCTCCTGAAGAATGTTTAGAATAAAAAATAATAAATAAACATCATTTTTCTTCTATTTCTTTTCTGGATTAGCTAGTTGTCAAGTGCAAAAAAAAATTCAATATGCAGCCCTTAAAAATAGGGGTTTGCAATTTTTCAGGAAAAGATTTCAAATATTCTATACAATATTTTTATTTTATGAGATCTTTTGCTCCATGAAAATAGTGTTGAGACATGGACCAGCTAGGACGAGACCTTCCATATGCTGCTGGAGTGCTCTACCACTGAGCTACTGGCCCCTCTTGGATCAGTCCATTGTCGGTCCGGGTGTGGGTGTGGCTTATTTCCAACACCAACACCCCCCCTTAAGCCACTGGACTTGGCTCTGATACCATGTTGAGACATGGACCAGCTAGGACTCGAACCTAGGACCTTCCATATGCTGCTGGAGTGCTCTACCACTAAGCTACTGGCCCCTCCTGGACCAGTCCATCGTTGGTCCGGGTGTGGCTTATTTCCAACACCAACAAATAGATCCGAAAGCCCTCCATAAGACCTTACCCTAATTGCCTCTAGCTTGTATTGCCTGTGAGGATCCTCGACATGCCCTTAGCCATTGTTGCATGCACTCCAATGCTGATGCATATGCACTTACAATATCTAAGTTGTTTTTGCAACTTATTTAAACCTTGATCTGACAATGAGTTCTTTGCCAAATGACTCGTGGTTGCAACTATAGCAATATTGAGCTAAGACAAGCATTCCGTGCAATATCGCAACATCTGACTCACCACAACTTACAACGAAGCTTGTTGTAGCTATTTACTAACCTATGATTAAACACTTAAAACATAAACTTTAACTACACTCTTCCCTCACCCAGGAACCCTCTGCAGGCGAATAGCACACCAAAGTTCCTACAGTATCCAGAGATATACAATTATGTTCACCTATAAAAATCTCAAATTTTTAACATAATTAAGTTGATAATGCAAAGGAGCTTTCTGAGTGGGATGAAGAATTGTTGGTTGTGCGTTGGATCAGTCACGTTTATTGTTGTTTAGTTTCATTTCAACACTTCAAGATAAACTTGAACGATTTACACTCTTCCCCCATCTAGGAATCTCTGCAGGTGAATAGCAGACCGAAGATCCTACAGTATACAAAGATATACTATTATGTCTACCTATAAAAATCTCAAATTTTTAACTTAGTTAAGTTGGATAATGCAAAGGAGCTTTTTAAATGGCATGAAGAACAAGTTGGTTGTGCATTGGATCAGTCACGGTGAATATTATTAGTTTCATTTCACCTGTTTGTCAATCGCTCAGCTGCAATATAATCCAATCCACTCACACGGAGCTGTCACGAGTGGCCTAATGTATATGTTTTAAGGTTGTATGGTTTAAAAAACAAGCTGCGAAGATGGAGTGCAGTGGTAGAGCATTCAGACAGCCTTGTAAAATTTGCAGCTGAACCTACAAGCAGAATACGGATCTAGCCAAAAAAATGGAAGCAAAACTTGCAGCCAACAGAGGAAAAATCAAAGCAGAAAGAATGAAATTTATTCTGTATTGACCATTGACAAATCTGTATGAATCACAAAATATATATAATCGTGAGTATATAAATTATGCAGGAAATGTATGTAATTTCTGAAAATTAATGACTAATTGCATGAACCGTCAGAGTCGAACTGGAAGAGGTAGAGGGAGTTAAACACGAGAAAAACTCCTTGGTTAGCTTAAGTCAAACAGTTCGCACTCATGCACCCGTAAATCATGAAGCAAATAGAAAGTTAAGTTGTGTTAACAACCCCATCTTAAGTCTAATTAAGGAGACAGCCTAATGAAAGGAAAGAGGAAAGAAGAAAAATCCCGTGAGAACAAAACTCTTTTTTAAAATTTACACAAATTTTTCATGGGAGCTACTATGCTACAGTGTCTGAAAGGTGGTCTCGTAGAAAGTGAAAATGAAAAAAAGTGACATGGAAGGATCAAGTATCCCCCACAATGTGTAGTCAACGATGGATGCTCGAACCTAGATATAAAAGATGGTCCACAATCATTGAACAACATTCATCTCCTTAAGAAGAAACAAAACCAAAGGTGCATGGAAGATATCTTCCCATTTGTGAAAGGAAAATGTAAGAAGAAAACTAAAACAAATGATGTCTTTGAACCTTGCTCATTGGTCTCCATATTGATGCTGAAAGTTGGCATAATCAAATCAGATGCTACTGAACATGACAATCTAGAATCTCCTAGAAACTGATGTAGAACACAACTGAAAGACTCAAGTATCTTCTTTGAAGGCAAAGAGATCTCTTCAAATTGCTGTGACAAAGTATCCAAACTGTGAGAAATGATATGTAGAGAATGAAGAAGAGGATCGAAATGTTCCCTCACAATAACTGAAGAAGAATCATCCTCCTCGAAGAGAAGACGTATGTAATCAATAGAATGAGGGATTCTACAAACAAACAAGAGATGTTTGGTAGAAATTGGTCCCAATGAATCAAATGTGGAGAACATAAATGATCCTATTGCAAAGACTCATTGGAAGCAAGAGATGTTTGGTAGAAAATGATCCCAATGAATCGATTCTGGAGAACATAAATGATCCTATTGCAAAGAATCATTGGAAGCTTTCAATGAAGTAACTTTGAAGTGTGTAGAAGCAACAGGTGTAGATGGTTTATCGATAAATTGGTCATAACAGAAGGATGTGTCCACACAAGTTGGGGCAATAAAAGTCTCTGTCCCATCCACAAGAGCCTAATCATCCAAGGACATACCACTTTCGGATGAAGATCCATACAATTGCTGGATAATGGTGCAAGCAAGGAATAGGCACTCAGTGTGCTCTATGTGATGTAGAGTATCCTCACAAATAGTAATACATATTAGTCCATAGATCATGTCATTACTATTAAATCATTCAGTCACTTGGCTCAAGAATGAGTCCAAGGAAATAGGGTAGTAGATCCTGTTCTGTATCCTTTGTCTCCAGAACGAATAGTTCTATGAAGTTAGCTTCACATGAGAAGGACGAAAATAATTATCAAGAGACATGATTAACCTCTTATGAATGGAACTTTATTTTAATTCGTAAATGCACGAAAGCCATTAAGAGACACCTCCCAAGACAATAAAAATTCCATTCTAAAATAACTCTAATCTTCCATACCAAGAAAAGATTGTCAGTGCTCTTTCTTCTTAGCTTTCGTGCAGTCTGATAGTAAAATTTGCAGCTGAACTTGCAAGCAAAATATGGATCCAGCAGAAAAATAGAAACAAAACTTGGACAACAGAAGAAAAACCGAAACAGAAGAATGAAAAATAATTCTGTATCGACCATGAACCGTCGGAACTGGAAGAGGCAGAGGAAGTCGTAGTTCAAGACGAGAACAACTCCTTGGCTAGCTTAACTCAAATAGATCGCACTCATGCACCCATAAATCACGGAGCAAACAGAAAGTTAAGTTGCACTAACAATCCTATGGGAGACAGATCAAATCCTAGCTGGTCCATAGAACTTGAACAAAATATGGTCTACCCTGGAAAATAATCTGATCAGTTTGAGGTAAGAATATTGAACTTGAGCTGGCAGCACGGCACATTACTGTTAAAAGCATATTGATGAGTCAAACTTGGCAAACTTATGAGGCATTGCATTTGGCAATGCAATTCATCGTAGACCAGCAAACGGGCAGCACGATTGTATTGTGCAGCAGAAAATTGAAATTTTTACCTTTGCCCTTGGAAATTTTAACTTGTAAGCTGCGGATATGAATCATATTATACCAAAAATTATCAAACAAAGCATTAAATCAACTGGTAAATGAGTGTGAAAAACTGACCTCAGATAAGTCGGTCAGCATTTCAGTATTTTCCGTTTCTGATTCGTTCAAAACCAAAACCAAGTTTTTAATGCTACATCCACAGCATTGGCGTTTTGTAAGCCAACCCAATTTTAACCTCCAACTCACAGAGGTTCACAGTGGCTTCCTGATTTCCCATTGCTTTTTGGCACGGAAATACATTGTGTTTTTTAAATGTTTTGAAATAAACTTAACGCAGTTTTTTCTAATTTTAATGTAAGAAAAATTAGAAACCAAATTGAAAAGAAGAAAATTAGAAATTAATTGTTCCACATAAATCAAGGTTAACCCACATATAAATTAAACTAGAAATAACACTAAAGGAGCAATGAGCATGCCAATGGGTGGATTGACAGCATCCGCACAGTGCAAATTAAAATGGTATGGAAGTCTAGTTTTGTAATTAACTTTATATATGTTTTTGGTGGCAGCAAGGAGTAGAAAATGTCTTTAATAATTTTTTAATCTTTTTTCTTAATTTTGACAAGTGTTTACATGTCAAAATATTAATATTAATATACAATTATATATTAGTAGGCGCAGAACAAGGATATAGGGGGAAATGGCTTTGATTAACACTTGAAGTCCTTCACATTTCAAAGCCTTTGGTTTGTGGGACAAATCAATTGACTAACAACGTAGTTATATTGTTGACCTATAACTAAAGCTTGACTGTGAGAAAATGAACATGACATAGTTCGTTAAACAAACCTTTTATTATTATTTTACATTGTCAATTATTTAAAAATATTTTGGTCATATGAGCATCAACATGAGACCCAAACAAGCTCTTACAAACACAACTATGAGACTAATATCAATACATTTTGAGCAATCACAATAGAAACTATCGTGGTTGTGAAGTGGGGTACCTGTAGTTGCAACACAAACACTTAATAGATCATTACAAGTATGGTTAGCAAATTGAAATCAAATTTAAAAGATAAAACCATGGCAAAGCGACCTATCGCCTCCTAAGAGATGCAAGTGTGGATTTGGTCTCAGATTTGGATAAGCAATCCCAGTGACTTGACTACACCTAGACGGAAGATTTAAATTGATATGATATGCAAGCTAGATGAGTGCATGGTTAAGCTAGATTGATCCAAGAAGCTAAATTATGCTAATGATATGCATGATTATACTAAATGATGATGCAATTAAGCTAGATGATGGATTGATTATGCTACATGATTAAACAATTATGCTATAATATGATCAAAATAAGCTAGATTTAAGATGCAACTGGCTATATTAACAATGCCTAAGATGAGATGAGATATGATATGCCTATAATAACGATGGTTGAGATGGAAATGAGATGGGATCCTTTGTGCTCCAAAATGGGGGATATTTATAGAATTTCCAAGGCCAGGGGTGAGGTGATAGGAATCAACGGTCAAGATTGAATATGAAGATATTAAGGGTCAAATTGGAGGAGGTTGGAGAAGAGGTTGGAGGGAGGGACACTTGTCATCTCTGTGGTGGCAAGTGTCAAGGAATCTTGCTCACAAGAGGGAAAGTGTGCAAGGGAAGAGACGTGGCAAAAGTGCCATGTGTCTAAAGGAGAGAATATCCAAGGATAAGGAGGTTAGGATGTGCAAGGTAGGATAGGGTTAGTTAAACCTAGAATTAGGTGGAATGTGTTAGATTAGGGGTGGTTAGGTTATGTGGTTAGAAGTTAGGAGGCATGTGGGTAATTTGAATTTAAGAATTCAAATAATAGAAAAAGTCTATTTAACTTTCAACAACTCATAAATTGATTTGTTTTAATTAATTAGGGGATTAGAAGAAATGAATTTACTGAGTGGGGATTTAATCAAATTAGATTAATTAATCAAAGGAGATTAATTGAAATGAACTTAATAAATAAATCCTTAGATTTATTAATAAGTAGATGAATGGGGAATTTAATCAAATTGCTAATGAATTCAATTAAATTGGAAAGGGGGATTAATTAAATAATTGCTTATCTAATCAGTTGTTTTCAGACCATTTTTAGGTGTATACATTTTGCCCCTCTTTGAAGCGAGGTGTGATGACTCATTGATGCAAAGAATAATCTTAATTTGATGATGTCAATGTGATATTGGTTCGATAGGATGCCCCAACCATTAATTTCTAAATTGCGATACGACGATGCTCCCTCGGTAGATCAATTTTGGAGTTTTTGGATGCTTTGTGAAATTGATTTCCCGATAGATTATTGGATGATTCCTGCAACTGTAGTTGATGAAAGTGCAAGTTCTTCGATCACTTTGATGTGGTTCTTGATTTGATGATTGATAAAGTTTGATTGCATTGATAAGATTGATTAGATTGATGAGATCAAGTTTGGTTTTAGGAATGACACCTCCGGTATAAGACAAAGATGATCAAAGCGTCTGGTTTCAGGAATGATATATCCTATGTAAGACTTGACCAAAACGTCTAGTTTCAGGAAAGATACATCCTATTTAAGACATGATAGAATATATCAAATGAGATGGATTGATAGAATTGATAAGATTGATTGGATAAATAACTGACATTTTGTTGATATCCTATTGCAGGAAGATTTAGATGCCCTGATTTTGGCACATTCGAAGGAATAGCATAATATTCGTTTTGGGTCGATAAAATTTGGAGAGAGATGAGTCATCGTTCTAATTGTGTATACACCTATGATGATACATTGATAGATTCTTGCAATAGATTTGGCCTTGGATAAGATGAGCCTTTGTGATCCTATGCAAGAATGAAATGCAAGCTAAATGCAAATGAAATGTAATGCTGAGATCAAACAAATCACTGGATTATTACTTTGTGTCATCATTGAGCTTTTTAAAATGTGGGAAGTGAGTGCAAACATCGATGGTATAATTGAACCATGATGACCTGGGCACTACTTTCCTGGATTTTGATATTGCAAGTTAGCACAAGCATCGAGGTAGAACTAAACCAAGATGACTTGAGTGTTGCTTGTGTAAAACAAGCAATATTAACCATTTCTATATGCAAATCAGAAATGTCTTCGATGATACTCCAATGATCATGTCCTGAGACAAGTTGGCACATATTAATGATTAATTTACAGACAAGAAATAAGAAAAATATCATGTTCCTTCCTTCTTTCTCTAGTTAGAGACATCCTGGAGTCACTTAGAAATCATGATAGTGAAAATCAAGATATAAAAATTGAACCAAAGTGTTAAAATTATTAGTCAAAAGATATCATCTATTGGTATGTGTGTGATGTGCTCAGACTGACATGTGATAGCTTGATGGTTGATAATTTGATCTTGTGTTCAACGTTGGCTGTGTCTTAGTTTTTGCTAGACAGGAGTTGACTAACTGTTGTTCTACCTGCTTGATTAAGCTCAAAATGATGAATTTTTTTGCCCCTAGCTAGGTGCAGGATTTTGCCCCAAGCCGAGAAACAAATTTATTATGATATACCTGATGATCCAAACCATGGTGAGAAATCACCGGCAATGCCATGCGTATGTACAAAGGCTTATTTATGGATATGAACATCACCGATGGGAAATGAAATGCAAGCAGAAGGATGCATGAAGTTGACAGATAGCGCCCGTTGCCTGGTTTTCACCATCTGTTTTTATTGCACTTTTTCTCATATTTGATTTTTTTTGTTCTTTTCTTTGTTTTTGCTGTTTTCATTGTTTTTGTATTTTCTATTTTTCCACTATTTTTGAATTTTTCTGCTTTTTCACTATTTTTTATTTATTTTTGTTTTTTCAGACATAAAACTTCTTTAGATGCATGCTATTGATGGGTTCCTCGAGTTGATCTCCATCTAGCGTTGATAGCTGATAGGCTCCTAACCCAAATGCTACTATGACTATAAATAGACCCAACCAGTTTGGTTCAAACTTTCCTTTCTTTTCTCGATTTACCTGGTTGCGTGGATTTTCCTTTAGTAGCAGTTCTCCCTCTTGAAAGGCTCTTGGTTTGACCTTGTGATTATAACTTCAACACATTCTTTGCTGATAAACATTTAAATGATCAAAGGCATTTTGTTTTCGTTCATGGATCAGTTCTAGTTCTTGTAATCTGGATACTCTTTGTTCTTCATCTGAGATAAGACCTTTTAATGATACATGTAAAGAAGTTATCTCTACTTCTATTGGCAGTATTGCTTCTGATCCATAGACAAGAGAGAAAGGTGTGGCTCCTGTTGGTGTGCAAATACTGATACGGTATGCCCATAGAGTAGGGTTCAATTAAATATGCCAATTTCTACCAACATCATTCACTATTTTCTTGAGGATTTTCAAAATTGTTTTGTTTGATGCTTCTGCTTGTCCATTCCCTTGGGGATAGTAATGTTAGGGATCCCACAGATACTGAGAGGGGAGGGGGGTGAATCAATATTTAACCAGTAATTAGAATTTCTTAATTTAAAACATGCAGAACATAATATAACAGTGTATCGGTATGCAAGAAATAATGCAATAAATAGAATCAAGAACATCCACATGAAAAGCACACCATAAAACAAGATTTTAATGAGGAAACCCGGTGTGGGAAAAACCTCGGTGGGATTTGTGAGCCACAATATTCACTCACTGGCCAATAAGAGAAGATTACTTACAATAGGGGCTTGCACATGCAGGAAGGCCAACTGCCTAGAGCTCACTGCTCAATGGGAAGTCTCACTGACTTATAATAAGGATTATACAAATCCAATATCTTGTACTGCCTTACAATAGCATCTTCAATGCTAGATTCAGTACCGATTCCTGCTCTGTTCTTTACATATACCCTTTGACCTATATTTCGCACAATAGGTCTACCTAATATTTTCCTATTATGCTTCAACATATTCACAAATGTCTACAATGATCTCTTTTATATATAAGAGTCATTTTACAATTTGCCAAGTCAGCTTACACATTTTTACAATAATAAACAAAATATAATATAAAAAAAATCCTTTCGGCCTCTGTGCCGGTATACTTCCTTTCTTCTGTGCCGATGCCGGTGTCTTGAGTGCCGGTGTAGAGTGTGATCTGCTGATGCCGGTATAATGCCTTTGCCGATGCCATAAGATTGCAAGGTTGCCATCAATGACAAAACCTTCAATCACATACAATGTCTCATTGGAGTGTGCATATGCCAACAATCTCCCCCTTTGGCATTTATGGCAACACTCATGAGAAATTTCAAAATGTATCCAAAAATGTGTAGTCCAAAAAAATGTTACCAAAAATGTGTGTGCTCCCCCTGAGCATATGATTCCTGTCCTGTGATTTGAATTTTCTCATCCCACTACTCCCCCTTTGGCATCAATGACAAAGGTTGTCAAGATGTTAGTAGAGTTTGTGGTTTCAACCTTGTAGCTGGGTAGTTATAATTTGAAAAAGATCTCCCAAAATCAAGTTTATACTATCCATAAAATTCTTGCTATCCTTTATTGCTGTCTCTGTCCTCTTCATTGTACCGGTGAGATGCTGCAAATGCTCTGCCAGTGTTTTTCTTCCCTGTATTAGTGCCTCAGAAATTTCCTTCCGCAAAGATTCTAGATAGTCCAATCTTGGACTTAGTTTTGATCTCAAATGTTTTGCCTTACTTATTATTCTTTCTTTCTCTCTTTCCAATTTAAGTAGTTCTTCCTCAAAAATTGTTATCTTCTCCTCAAAAACTGATAGTGTATCAAGTGAGTTGACAAAATTATCTGCAAGTTTATTGATCTCATCCTGTACCTTGCTCATTTTCTTGTCAATATCTACAGTCAAAAAGTTTGTTTTACAGTTATCTTTGTACAAATTTTTGTACTCTTTCAACAAATTACATAATTCCAGTAGAAGTGTGTCAAAATCTCTATTACACTTCTTTATTTGCTCATCAAAGAATTTCTATTTTTCAACTTCTACTTTATCCTTCACTGACTCTTCTTTTATTTTCTCAATGTTTTCTGAGATATATTTACACAGTGTATCCAATTGTCCTAAAGAATCTTTGTTATCTATATTATAGTTAGGAGCAATTACCTTCAAAATTGGTATGGTATCATCAATTGCTTTGTAAGCCTGTGAGTTGCAGTCGGTTATTTTCTTAATAGAATCAAGTAGTACCTCAGTCACATTGGTTGATTTGAAGCTTGATGATGAATCAACAATCTGAGTACCGGTGGAAGTAACCAAGCTTGTTTCGACCTCTGGTAGGTCTGTTTGTGTCTGCATTTCTTTAAGCAATGGTTTTTCACTAGTTGCCGGTGGTACTGTTTCCTTATGTACCTGTTCTGGTTGTTGTTGTTCTGGAGCCTTTAGCTCTGTTTGTTTCTCTATATGTTTCATTTCCTCAGTCTGTGTCTCAGTCTCTACCTTTTTCTCTTTATCTTTTGTCAGTTTATCAGTGTCCCCTGCTACCGGAGGCTCACTAGCCATATCTGTCTTATTTGTTGTATCTTTGTCTACCACTATGTTGATCTTCTCAGTATCAACATCCACAGTATATAGGACTTCAGGATTAAGATTATTATCCTCTACATCCAAACTCTCGGCTGCCAGTTGATTTTCAGTAGTTGTTGATTTTATCGGTGGAGTAATCAAAGGAGGTGGGGGTAAGTTGTCTCTAACTTTGATACTTGGTGGTCCACCAACTTTTCCTTTCCCCTTGTCTCTATCTTTCTGATATACCTTTATAGGTTTGGGGTTCCTGTACTCTTCTTGTTTTTCTTTCTCAACTAGGAATATATCCCATCCATTTTCTGTTTCCTCTGTTACCTCATTAACTCTTCCTACCATTAAAGCAACGTGCCAGTGTGCAATAGAAAATACTATATGGTTGGCTTGAGCAATTAGGTCATCAATTTCTTGTGGAGAGTTTACTGGATATACAACAAGTAACTTTTCAATTTTTATTTTCTTATCCAATTCTATCACTGCTTGTCTTCTTGCTTCTAGTCTTTTGAATAATTCATCTGGTATTTCATTGACTACTTCCATAAAAAACTTCTTGTACATATCCATGTGCAATATAACACTGTTTTCAACTTGCTCTTTTTCATCAGCTGTTAGAGTGTCATATATTTTCTCTATATTCTTCAGTTTACCTTCCTCTATGATTTCATTCAGCAGTATATCAAGAGGGGCCAAGTCTTTGTTTGTCCTTTTCTTCTTCTTGGGTGTCACTTTCTTCTTTGGTGTGGCCTTTCTTACCAGAGATCTCACCGCTTGTTTCTTTTGCCTTGTCCTCTTGGGTGAGGGTGTGGTTGCCGGTGAGGGATCTCTTTTTCTTACAACTCTTTTGAAAGTTGCAGGCATGTCACTTCCCGAAGAAGTACCTACCGGTGATAGGTGAGTTTCAGGTTGTGGAGCTACTAACTCATCCTCTGTTATACCGGTTTTCTTCAATACATCTTCTTTGATGGCTTTTGCTTGTCTGGAACCTTTCCTTACAACTGCTTCAACCTTTTTCACCCTTTTCTTTGATTGAATTTGTCTTTCAATATTTTCTGCACTACCAAATACTTCTTCCTTACGTTCTCTAGGGGCTTCAAGAAGTGCTTTAGCATATGTTTCAACTATGTGATCATTTGTTTCATAGCCCATCTCGGTTACCCAAATTGTCCCTGGGATGACCGCTTCCATCCAGATTTCATCTTTCTTGATGACAAAGAATATTTCATCTTTGTATTTGTCTACAATCTTCTGTGATAACCTTACTCTTTTCTTCATTTTGGTCTTTAATGCTTGAAAGAAGTCATTAATATTGTTTTCCTTGTTCTCACCCATGTTATTGAATAGTTCTGTTAATTGTTTGCCTACCGGTATGTCATATCCAAGTTCTTTGTAACCTATACCGGGAACCTATTTTGTTATGTGTAGCATTAGACATACTAACAGATTTCCAAATCTGAAAGTTCCTTTCTTGTCATTCTTGATCTTTCCAAGATTGTCAATTAATTCATCCTTTAACCACTCACATATATCAATTTTTGCATTATCTGTGACCATATCATAAGCACTCTTAATGCATAAGCTTGAAACTGAATTGAGTCTATTAGCATGAGTAGCTTTATACCCTAATATCATACTGATGAATCTCACATTAATATCTATTACATCTGTAAAGCGGAAAATCGATCGAACCCTAGTTGCTCTCCCCTCTTCCAACTCCAAGGAGAGAGAAGGGAGGTTGCTAGGGTTGATGGTTTTCACTTAGGGAGACTTTACATTCAAAAGAGGGGTTAAAACCCACAAGATCCAATCCCACACAATGCAAGATTGGATGCTAAATGCGTTTCAAGGGTTAAGACAACAAGGCTACCCTCTTTTGTAAAGAATGTGCATAGAAGGATTAAGCTAGGAATGCATAGAAAGTGAGAAAGATTCGCTTGTAAACTGAGATAGGGATATAGGATGAAGCTGCGGACCTGGAATTAGCAGTAAAATGTCGATACGGCACTGTCCTGCAAATTTGAGCAAAAGTTGACGGGACGATGGCGCCCGACGTGCACATGGTCCTCTGAAAAATCCACGAAACGAAGGGGGATCTGTTCATCTCTGCACAAGGATTCCAGATCTTCAATTTTAGCCGCGTACCTGCAACCTACACACAGAAAAGCGAAGATGATTGGGGGGTTAGGGATTAGGGGTTTGCCTTTAGGTCAAACCCCGGTTTTGGAATTAACCAAGAAATGAGAAATGCTGTAAATGTAAATGATTGTAATGTAAAACAAGTACTAATACCTTGTTGTAAGGATGTTTGTATCCTTATGTGCGAAGGTATAGATGTTGTTGTTTGTTGTATGTTGTAGTAGTAGTAAGTGATCTCCTCTTCAATGGTTGAATCCTTGTCTTGAATGCAACACTTAGCCTTGAATGGAGACTTGGAATGATCAATTGCTTGAAGGAATGCTTGAATGCTTGAATGTTTGAGTATCGTTTCCACGCTTTTTCCGTCATATCATCATGTCCAAATGAGAGAGGAAAATATAGTTTATATACTTGCCAATTAGGGTTAAAAGACTGATTTTCCCGACCTTAGGCCGACCAGGAAATGTAATTTCCAATTTGCAAACAAAAAGACCCGAAGCCCCAAAGGAGACCGGGCCCAAAATAGGGCTAGGGACTAGGGCACTGGGCGCCATGGTCCTGGGGGACCAGGGCGTTGGGCGCTCTGGTCCCACCTCCCGGGACAACAGGGTGCAAAGGAGGTTCAGGCCAGGGTGCAAGAAAATGCAGTTTTTGGTGTCATGGACAAGTTTCGGGGTCTCCATTCAGGTTCCGTGTTGCGTCGCCATCGTGAAGACCGAAATGCAGTCGAAATTGCAAGTGTCACAATTTTAGGACGCTACAACATCATTAACTCTTAGAGACCTCTTGTCGAATGTTGCACCAATTAGGTTTATAACTAGGTCATTGGAAACCTTCTTGGTTTTATCTGGTCTTTTACCGGTGGTCGGTAACCCTGTGACAGCTTTCACAGCTTCCTTGGTGATCTTGTGGATTGCATCTAACCAGAAAAACTCTCCATGTACCCTGCTCAAAACTATCCTAATCACATCCTTGGGAAATTCAGGAATTCTAAGGATCTCTATAAATCCTAGGGTCTCAATGATCTTGTGTTCATCTTTTACATTGCCGGTATTATCACATATTACAGTTTTATACATGGTTTTAATTTCCTCATCTCCTAATTCCTCAATGTTGCAGTGGATGTACATTCTGGGGTCTTCAGCATATACAACTCCCTTAGGAATTTGAGAAAAAGCACCTAAGGTATCATCCTTCTTTGCTATCTCGGGAACTAACTGAAATACGGGCCTAGGTCTTTTTATTACTTCAACAACAATAGGGTTTGCTATATTCAATTGCAGAGGTGGATGCCATGATTAAATACCTTTTACTACCTTGGATGAATGATTGCTTGGAGTGTTCTTGCTTCTTGCTCAAAATGTCTTAGCTTGGAATCTTCGCACTCTTCAAAAATTTGAAATCTCGGTGAAATGAAATGGAGCCAAAACCTTAATTTTATAGTGTCTTTTCGCCATCTACCACATTAATTGCATGCTGGTTAACTATTCACTTAACTTTGTTTGCCAATAATAAGTAATTTCCAACTTCTTATCTCTAACCGAGGGAATAATAGCACATGTATCAATAGATTGCCAAACCCTCAAGAAAATTTTCTTCAATTAGATGAAGAACTTCCTGCCGGTGGAGCACTGCTCTGTCCTTCTGGTGAAGCATCACTCTGTTCTGCTGGTGAAGTATTGGTTTGTTCTACCGGTGGAGGAGTATTCCCAATATTTATATCAGCTTTTCTAATCCATTGTTTTGAGAATTCTTGCTTAACCTCTTCAACTTTTTCTTTTCCTTTCAAGATAGAACTTTTGTTGTCTACTGGTGTTTCTTTACTTCTATAGAATTTAGCAATATGCCCAATCTTGTTACATACATAACAAGTTACATTATTCTTCTGAATAGCTTTCCCATAACCTATGCCAGTTTGTGTTATGCATTAATTGGATAAATGTCCAAATCTTCCACAAACATAACATCTCACATTCATTCTGCAGTTTTCAGAGTTGTGACCAACTTTGTTGCATTTAGAACATTGACCGGTGGGTGTGTTGATATTATGATAATTTGTAGATCTACATTCATTTGCTCTATGACCATACTTATTACAGTTAAAGCATTTACCATTGAATTTATAAGCATTAGGTTGTCTTACCGGTTTGCTGTGATCCTGAGTATTTGCAGTACCAGAGCTTTCACCAACTTCAAAGCCAATTCCAGAAGTGTCACCTTTAGGTTTTTGATTCTTCAGCAAGGTGCCAAGTTCCTTTGAGCTTTTCTTGAATTTTTCTTTATGTTGATTTGCAGTTTCTAGTTCTCTTTCTAAGACTTCTTTTTGTCTCATCAGTTCATTCGAGTCTTTCTAAGTATGCATCAGATTTGTCTTCAACATGTCATTTTCATAGCTAAGTCTTGTGTTCTCATTTGCTGCATCACTTAGTCTTCTGGTCAATTCTTCTTCATTCTTCTTCCTATCCTCAATCTCTTTGCAAAATCTCATAGCCATATCCTGCATTTCATTTTTTGTTGTCATGATCTCTTGTTTCAACTTGCTTATCATATCATTAAGTGATTCCTTTTCATCATTCTCATTTTGCAATTTTTCACAAAGTTCTCTTCTCTTATTTCTTGCAATAGTAAAATTTTCTTAAAGTGCCTGAATGATGTCCTGAGCTGCCCTTAAATCATCTTCTAATTTGATATTTTTCAACTTTTCTGCATCATAGTCTGTAAGAGCTCCTTCTAGTTGCTTCATTAGATTTTCCATCTTTACCGGTGTCAAGATCTTCCTCAAGCTGTTAGGCTTTTGAAAATAGAGGACCAAGCTCTGATACCAATTGTTAGGGATCCCACAGATACTGAGAGGGGGGGGGGGGGGGTGAATTATTATCTAACCGGTAATTAGAATTTCTTAATTTAAAACACGCAAAACATAATATAACAGTGTATCGGTATGCAAGAAATAATGCAATAAACAGAATCAAGAACATCCACATGAAAAGCACACCATAACACAAGATTTTAATGAGGAAACCCGATGCGGGAAAAACCTTGGTGGGATTTGTGACCCACAATATTCACTCACTGGCCAATAAGAGAATATTACTTACAATAGGGGCCTGCACATGCAGGAAGGCCAACTGTCTAGAGCTCACTGCTCAATGGGAAGTCTCACTGACTTACAATAAGGATTATACAAATCCAATATCTTGTACTCCCTTACAATAGCATCTTCAATGCCAGATTCAGTACCGGTTCCTGCTTTGTTCTTTACATATACCCCTTGACCTATATTTCGCACAATAGGTTTGCCTAATATTTTCCTATTATGCTTCAACATATTCATAAATGTCTACAATGATCTCTTTTATATATAAGAGTCATTTTACAATTTGCCAAGTCGGCTTACACATTTTTACAATAATAAACAAAATATAATATAACAAAAATCCTATCAGCCTTTGTGCCAGTATACTTCCTTTCTTTTGTGCCGGTGCTGGTGTCCTGAGTGCCGGTGTAGAGTGTGATCTGCTGATGCCGGTATAATGCCTTTGTCGGTGCCATAAGATTGCAGGGTTGCCATCAATGAAAAAACCTTCAATCACATACAATGTCTCATTGGAGTGTGCATATGCCAACAAGTAAGGTGTGGAGAATCTGTGTTGGATCTTGAATTTATCACAAAGCTTTTGTACATCCTAATTCTTGAATGGTCTCCCATTATCAGTGATAATGGTCATGGGTATGCCATAGCGACATATGATGTAGCTCAAGCTAAATGCAACAATTTGTTTTCCTGTGATATTTGTGAGAGGTACTGCCTCAATCTATTTTGTAAAATATTCTGTAGCTACAAGAATGAATTTGTGACTATTGGATGAAGGAGGATGTATCTTTCCTACTAGATCAAGACCCCATTGGTAGAAAGGCCAAGATGTTGTCAAAGCATGAAGTTCTTGTTCTGGTGCATGGATTAAATTTCCATTGATCTGACATTGTTTGCATGTTTTAGCTATCTGAAAATAACTCGTTCTATAGTTGGCCAATAATAGCCCAAGTGTATGAGTTTTTTCAAAAGGGTAAGACCACTTGAATGAGTGCCACAAATGCTGTTATGGAATTCATTTAAGGCCTTCTTAGATTCTTCTTGCTCAAGACATCTCAAGAGAGTACCACCCAAACCTTGTTTAAAAAGGGTATCCCCGACAAGAGTATAATGGGAAGATTGGAGAATAAAGTTTCTCTTTTGATTCTTTGACAAGTCTAGGGGAAGGGTGTTATCATTCAGGTATATATAAATCCGACCATAGTGGGAGGAATCATGCCCAACAAGGTGATAGATAGTTTGGGAATCAGGACAATTATGAGTAGGGTAAAACAACTTTTGCCCCAAGAATTCGTAACGCTCTTGATTTTCTTGTGTCTGAAGTAGAAAAGAAAGTGTCACTATGACATCCGCTGCTTTGTTGTCATTTCTCGAAATATGTTCAAAAGTGATTTCTACAAAATACTTCTTGAAATCATCTACCATATTTTTATAAGGCATTAGCTTTTCATCCTTTGTTTGATAATCGTCATTGATTTGATTGATGATGACCTGAGAATCTCCAAAGACCTGTAGCTGTGTAATGTCCCATTCTATTACCATCCTGATTCCTATGACCAAAGCTTCATATTTTGCTATGTTATTGTTACATGGAAAGCTTAATTTGTACACCTTTGGAATTGTGTGACCTTGCGGTGTAGTGAATAAAATGCCCGCTCTTGATCCATGTTGGGTATATGAACCATCAAAATACAATTGCCAAGTTTGTTTGGTGACTCTGAGTATATCCACATCTGGAAATTCAATGTGTAAAGGATGATCATCTTGAAGTGGTGCCACTGCTAACTGGTCTGCAATGACTTGTCCCTTGATAGTCTTCATGTCCACATATTCTATATAAAATTTGCTCAGTATCATGATCCATTTTTCTAGTCTTCTTGTTAATGTTTCTTTATCGAGAAAATAATTTAATGGATCTATTTTAGCAATTAGCTTGATGGAGTGAGAGAGTAGATAGTATCACAAATTTTGAGAAGCAAATACTACCGCCAAGCATGTTTTTTCTGTTGGTGAATAATTGAGCTCATATCCCACTAATGTTCTGCTAATATAGTAAATAGCCCATTCTTTTCCTTCATTATCCTATTGTGCGAGAAAAACTCCTAATGATACTTTTGTGGCTGATACATATAGCAATGATGACTTTCCTTGAATTGGTGACATTAGGACTGGTGGTTGCATTGGATATTCTTTGATCTTGTTGAATGCTTCTTCACATTGATTGTCCCATTTCAAATGAACATTCTTATGTAATAGATGTGTAAATGGTTGACATTTATCTGCTAGCTGAGCAAAAAATCTTCTGATTGACTGCAGTCTTCCTTGGAGTGACATGAGTTGACTGATATTTTTGGGAGATGCCATTTCCATGATTGCTTTAACTTTGGCTGGATCTACTTCTATACCTCTAGCTGAAACAATGTATCCCAATAGCTTACTTGAAGTGACACCAAAGGCACATTTCTTGGGATTGAGCCTTAGCTTGTACTGTTCTAGCCGGTCAAAGATCTTTTCTAGTATTTCCAGATGTTCTTCTCTGGTGTATGATTTTTCTAGTATATCGCCGACATAGTCTTCCATGAAGGTATGTATCATGTCATGGAATATCGTGGTCATGGCTCTTTGGTATGTGGCACCTGCATTCTTTAGCCCAAATGGCATGACATTGCAACAAAAAGTACCCCATAGACAGGTGAAGGTTGTTTTTTCTTAATCTTCAGGTGCTATTTTAATCTAATTGTATCCAGAGAAACCATCCACTAGAGAGAACATTGAATGTCTAGTGGTTAGATCAACAATGATGTCAATATTTGGTAATGGAAAATCATCTTTTGGACATGCATTATTAAGATCTTGAAAATCTATGCATACTCTTATACTTTTGTCTGGCTTATAAACTGGAACAATGTTTGATATCCATTGAGGATATGCTATAGGTCTGATGAATCCCACATCCAGTAATTTCTTCAATTTTGCTTTCACAAGGAGAGCTATATGAGGATGCATCTTTCTCAATTTCCATTTTATTGGTTTGGCTCCTGGAGCGACATTTAGATGATGCATTATAAGATCTGGATCCAACCCTGACATGTCTACATATGACTAGGTGGAATTGATTTGCCATCTTTTGAAGAATTCCATATATTGCTACATTTCTTGTTTTGATAGAGAAGTTGCTAGATGCAAAATCTTTGGTTGCTTTGTTGTTCGAATGCTGATTGTCTCTATTGGTTCAATTAGTATAGATGATCTTTCTTGATAGTATTCAGGTAAGGTGTCAAATATTCCATCTTTCGGTGCCTCAAGGAGGTTTTCACCATTAGATGTGCCCTTTCTTTATACTTTTTCTCAATCTAGTGTTTCCAATAAATGGTTTTCAGCATTAGACCTGATATTGTTTTCTTTATTTTCACTTTTGCGACTAGGAGATTTGACACCCACTTGACTGGAAGATGCGTTGTTGAAATTCCTGGCGGAAGTTGTTGTGGGTTTGATTGCATTAAGATATAAGGGTATGACATGGTCATTAGGAAAGGTATCAATGGTAGTATGTCTTTCATTTTCCAAATCAATAAATTCAGGATGGACTAGAGGTAAGGGGTCCTCAGGTTGAGATGCTTTAAAAGTGTTAAGGGTCATGATAGAAATGTCAAAGTTTTCGATATGTATTTCAACATCTAGATCGATACTCTTGTCAGAATGACCTCTCACAAGTAGCTTTTGATCGTCCTCGATAAAATCCAAGTCAATTGAATGTGATTCTAATTCAAGTGGGATAGTTCCTAACGTTTTCCCTCCATACATATGAACTACATCAACACCTACATCTTCTTCTTCCCTTTCAATTGAAAATTGCTCTTGTTTGTTATCATTTTCATCTATTTTCTGCTTAGAAGAAGTGTCTTCTTGTAGAGTAACTTGTCCATACCCTAAGCTTGATTTTTCTATAGGTATTCTAACATTATTGATCTTAAGTTGGACTTCTTCATCCTTGCATAGCACTTGTAGCACATCTTTGTCTTCTGTTTCCTTTGATAAGGTTCTGACACTAACAAATGCTCCATCAAATACAAGAAGATTTTTCACCATTGGTTGTTGTTTAGAGTTTGATGGTTTTTCATAAGATTTAGGAGAAAGTGGTAACTGTGACAGTGAATATTCTCCATTCGCTCGATCTCTTAGCTACATTTGTTTTTCCATACTTGACAAGATTGAAGCAAATGATTTTTCCTTGGATTGCATGCTTGAAGATAATGCCTCTCTATTATGTGGAACAATGACCTCTTGATCCAGTTTCAGATTACTATAGCCTTGTAATGGATTTGAGTCTACTGAGATTGTGATTTCCTATCCATTCTATGAAAATGTTAAACATTGATGATATGTTGATGGAATAGTCTATATGCCATGTATCCATGGTCTTCCCAAGAGTATGTTGTATGGTAAATCCAAGTCTAGAACTTGACATGTTGTGTATTTCTACAAAGGCCCCACTCTGATGGGTAATATCACAATTCCTTTGGAGGAATGTTCTTCATCATATGCTTTGATTATGATCTTTTTCCGGAGATTAACTGCATCTTCAGAATAACCTAGAGCATGAACAAGACTTAATGAGAAAATGTTTAAGCCAGCTCCCCCATCTATTAGGACACGTTTAACGAACATCCTATGAATGAAGACTTCAATTTGCAAGTAAGCATTATGTAGATGTTACAAGGAATCAATGCTTGGACATGAAGGAGATGGGCTTTGAATATGATCCTCTGAAATAGGTTTAATTTCCATTATGGATATCCCTTGGGAAACTTCATCCTTGGGTGTATTATTTGGTGAGGATGCTATGGAAGGTTCTTGCAAGTTTTCAAGAGGTGTAGGAATAGATGCCTTTGGAGAGTCAATTTGCTTATGGGGGGATGTGTTGGGCATTTGGTGGAATTTATTATGTGTTGCATTGATGTTAGCTTTTTGGATGCTTTACTGACATGCTTCTGGTCCTGGTAGGTTGAGTGGTTTTCTGGTTGATTTGGAACCGACATGATCTAGTAGGCTCCGATATTGTTTGGTGATGGAATTGGATTGTTCATGATGGTCATGTTCATATTCAGTCAGTTGGTTTTGGTCTAGTGATTGGAGGCTATTCTGTTTGTTTAGAAGCTTGGTTTCTAGTTCTGGAGAGGGTTTCACCAACAGAGCTTTTGATGAAAATCTTTGATGAATTGTATAAGTGGTGTTGGTGTAGCTTTTGGTGAAGTTTCCGAATGCTATTGGTGTTCATGTTCGAGGCTTGGCAGATGAAGATCATTGTTGTAGCATATGGACCTATATTGGGTCCTGATTGATCTAGGTTATGGACATGTTTAATGAAGCATGTGGATTGGACTTCTTGATACATTTCCAGGATATCTTATATGTTGGATATTATTTGTTTGGTCTAAGGCCAACATGTTTTGTAATTATGTAATTGGTTTATTATTTGGTAGTTGACCTTATTGTTTAGGGTCAAGGGTTTGTATATATAGATATAAGATCTCATTGTAGATCATCATGGTTATGTTAAAGGTCATGGTCAAGGGATGTAATGTGCGAATAATGTAATATCATTAAGGAAGAGGATTTGGTCAATCATTGGAGATTGAATTGGGTTCATGTAAGAGGATTTAGTCCTCCGGTATTGATCTTAACCGAAACTGTACTAAAGCATAGGAGATGCTATCTTTTGCAGTTCAACACTTCTCTGGATTGTAGTCTGGATTTCTATGTAATCAGTGAGACTCCTTTTGTGATGAGCAGTGCACTCTAGGATGTTGGCCTTCCTGCAAGTACATGCCCCTCAATTATAATTCACATACTTACTGCAGAAGTATTATTTGACTGTGGGTAGGCTTCCCACCATGGTTTTTCCTTTTACCAGGTTTTCCACGTACAAATCTTGTTGTCATGTGGATGGTATTTGTTTTGTGATTATTGTTTATGCTTAATTGATTTAACTGCTATTCTGGTATTAAAATTTTAATTGCTAATGGTTCCAATATTCTGTGACAATTGATTCACCCCCCTCTCAGTTGTCTTCCGGTTATTTGAACTGTCTAACAATTGGTATCAAAGCTTTGGTCCTCTCTGCAGAAATCTTAACTGCTTGAGGAAGATCCTATGGCATCTAACAATTCAAGTTCATCCAGTTCATCTATAGCTATCTTTTGGAGAGATATTTCGAGGGTTGATGGAGCAAATTACATAGTATGGAATATTTAGATGGAGACTCATATGAGATGTCTCGGTAAGGAGATTTGGGAAATCACACAAAATTGTGTCATACCTCATAATCCGACATTTGACAATACTCCTTCAGCAAAACTAGATAAAGAGATTGAGAATGATTGTAGAGCAAGAGAAGCCCTCTTATGTGCACTTTCTGATCAACAAATAATGAGATTAACTAACAAATCATCTAGAAAGGCTATATGGGACAAGTTGGAGACTCTTAATGAAGGTGACCCTACAATGAAGATTGCAAAACTTGATGGTTACCGAGTGAGATATGAAAACTTGAAGATGGAAGTAGATGAAAGGATTACTACATTCATAGAAAGGGTAGATGAGTTTGTTATGAGAATTCAATGTTGTGGTGGAACTCTGAGAGAAGATGAGATTATTTCTAAAGTTCTGAGAGCCCTACCACCAACTTACAAAATGAAGGCTACTACTATTAATGAGTTGAGAACAATGGCTAACACATCTGTCAACAGAGATACCCTGGTTGGGAAATTGTTTGCTTTTGAGGTTGAAGAATTTGGACCTTCTAGAGCTGTAAAGACTGAACCTAATTTTCATGCATCTACATTTACAACCAGTAAGCAAGGTTGGAAAGCTTTATATGCAAAGGAATTGGAAGATATGAAGAGAGAAGATGATGAGTTTGAGAAACTTGAAGCACTATTTTCTAGAAGAGTACCTAAAGGACCGGTAGGAAGTAAGTATGAAGGAAAATCACTTTTTAAATGTTTTGCATGTAATAAGATTAGTCATTTTGCATCTAGATGCCCTGAAAGGAATTCAAGATTTAAAGAATGAGTTAAAAGATCTTTCAATCCTAACCTTGGATATTAGAACAAGTATAAGTACAAGAAAAATAGAGACAAATCATGCTACATAGTAGATGAGGAAGGCATTACTGATTCTGATGGTGAACAAACATAAGACTCTGTTAGTGGTTCTGACAATGGGAAGGAATGGGTGTTCCTGGCTATCAAGGAAGATGACCCAACACTAGAAGGGAATGTACCCGAAGAGAAGGCACTTGTTGCTAAAATTGAGGACAAGGATGAATGGGTAATTGACAGTGGTTGTTCACATCATATGAGTGGAGATAAAGGGAAGTTTCTATCTTCACAAGAATTTGATGGCGGTCTAGTTAGATTTGAAGATGACAAAGAATGTATGATCAAAGGAAAATGAACTATCATTGGATGGTAAGAACAATACTGACAATGTTTATTATGTTGAAGGTTTAAGGCATAATCTTTTAAGTGTAGGACAGTTAGTGGATAAGGGATTTCAATTACAGTTCAAGGATGGAAAATGCAAAATCATTAACAGATCTGGCTTGAAGATTGCAACCGGTACACAAACAAAAGGTAACATATTTCATTTGAACTCCGATTAGAAGATATGTTTGATCACACATATTGATGAGAGCTGGCTATGGCATAAAATGTAGCTGTGTCATGTGACTTTTGATTGCATTATGAAGATCAATTCAACTAAGGTAGTTAGGGATATACCTAAGATTATGAAGCCCTATAATCCGATATGTAAAGAATGTCAAATGGGGAAACAGGTCAGAACCTCTTTTAGGAGGATAAATCTAATGATGATCTTGATCTTATTCATATTGATTTGTGTGGCCCTGCTAGAGTTAAAAGTTTTCGAGGTGATAGATATTTCATGTTAATTATTGATGATTATTCTAGAATGATGTGGGTCACTTTTCTAAAAGAAAAATTTGAAGCATTTGAAAAGTTTAAAATCTTTAAGGCTAAAGTGGAAACCGAGACAGGATTGAAGATTAAATGTTTGAGGTTAGATCATGGTGGAGAATTCACATTCGGTGAGTTTATTATTTTTTGTGAGAAGCATGGTATAAGAAGACAATTTTCTGCCCCTCGGACACCTCGGCAGAATGGAGTTGTGGAAAGGAAGAACAAAACTATCTTGGAAGTTGTTGCTAGAACAATGATGATGGAAGCTAGTTTACCTCATATCTACTGAAGAGAAGCAGTGAGCAAACAATTTATACATTCAACAAAGTACATATCAAAGAAGAAACTGGTAAGACACCTTATGAATAGTGGTTTGACAATACACCTATAATTAAGTATTTTAAAATATTTGGTAGTAAATGTTATATCAGGAGAGATTATATCATTGGAAAATTTGATCCTAGATGATATGAAGGCATATTTCTTGGTTATTCTAATGAAAGCAAGGAATATAGATGTTATAACAAGAGATTGCAGATAATTGTGGAGAGTGCTAATGTCAAAGTAGATGAGCTAAACATAAGTCAAATTAAAGTTTATGAGAAGGAACCAATAGTGGAAATGATTATATTTGAACCGGTAGCACCTTTACCAGAACAAAGAGTTGAACTAGTTACTCCGATAGTATTAGAGAATTCTATAATAACTAAAGAAACGGGAAGTGGAATAGAGAGTCAGAAGACTCCTAGGTATGTGAGACTGAATCATTCAAAATATCAAATCATTGGGCATAAGAGCAATGGAGTAATGACAAGAAGAAGACTGACAACTAATAAGGTATGTTTAATTTCACAAGTTGAACCGGTATTAGTAATTGAGGCATTTAAAGATGAATACTGGTTGAAAGTTATGAAAGAAGAATTAGACCAGATTGAGAAAAATAGCACATGGACTTTGGTTCCTGGGCCTAAAAATAAGAATGTTATTGGAACTAAATGGGTTCTTAGGAATAAATTGAATGAGGATGGTCAAGTTATAAGGAATAAGGCTAGATTGGTTTGTAAAGGATATTCTCAGAAGGAAGGAACTGATTATGGAGAGACTTTTGCACTTGTAGCTAGGATTGAAGCTGTAAGATTATTTCTTGCCTATGCTTCTTATAAGAACTACAAGGTTTATTAGATGAATGTTAAATGTGCATTTTTGAATGGAGATCTTGATGAGGAAGTTTATATTGAGAAACTTGATGGTTTTTCACTATCAGATGATACAAACATGATTTGTAGGTTAAGGAAAGCTTTATATGGATTGAAACAAGCACCTAGAGCTTGGTATGAAAGGTTGGATAAATATCTCTTGAAGCTTAGTTTTACTAAGGGTATTGCAGACAGTAATTTATATTATAAGATCACTGATGATGATATATTGATTATTGTAGTATTTGTTGATGACATTATTTTTGGAGGTGAAGATCAGTTTTGCATAGAATTTTCTAAGAATATGGAGAAAGAATTTGAAATGTCTATGATTGGTGAAATGAAATTTTTCTTAGGTTTGCAGATTACTCAGACTGACGAAGGTATTTTTATCTTTCAAACTAAGTATGCTAGGGAATTGTTGAAGAAATTTAGTATGGGAGATTCTAAACCGGTAAGTACTCCTATGGTTACAAGTGAGAAATTGATAAGAAAAGATATTTCTACACCAGTAAATCTTACAAGATACAAATCTATGATTGGAGGTCTTCTTTATTTAACTCAGACTAGGCCTGACATTATGAATGCTGTTTGTATTGTTTCAAGATTTCAGAGTGATCTTAAAGAAAATCATGAGAGTATGGTGAAAAGGATTTTTAGATACTTGGAAGGTACATTAGAATATGGTTTGTGGTATCCTAAGGATGATAACTTTACCTTATGTGCATATATAGATGCTGATTGGGCTGGAGATGTTGATGACCAAAAAAGTACTTCCTGTGGAGCTTTCTTTCTTAGAAAGAAGTTGGTTTCATGGATCAACAAGAAACAATCATGTACTTCTTTATCTACTGCTAAAGATGAGTATGTTTCTGCTGCTACCAACTGTACACACATTTTGTGGATGAAGCAAATGTTCAAGGTTATAAAGGTGGATTGTGATGCACTGGTAGTTATTCACTGTGATAACTCTATTGCTATTGATATATCAAAGAATCCAGTATTTTATTCTAAGAAAAGGCACATATCTATCAAGTATAACTATTTGAAGGAAAAGGTGGAAGAAAATGAAGTTAGATTGGTTTATGTGAACACTAAAGAGTAGATTGCAGATATTTTCACTAAACCTTTGCCCAAGGAATTGTTTGAGTACCTGAGAGACAGATTGGGGGTTTTTGCCCCTCCAACAAAGAACTGATTGATGCAGCGTCGCATTAGTCTGATATGCATTATCAGAGACACTATTCATTCCGACACTAATGTGGAGATGCTACTGTAGACACCTAAAATGGTCCAGTCTAATTAAACAAATATTTTATTTATTTAATTATCTAAGCCTAATTCTTCTATTAATTAAATAAATCTTTATTTATTTAATTAATTCATTTATCCTCTTCTAGCTTTATTTCTCATTTAAATAAATACATTTATTTATTTAAATTATCCTTTTCCTAAATTAAATAAATATTTTATTTATTTAATTGATCTCATTTCTTCTATTAATTAAATAAATCTTTATTTATTTAATTAATTCATTAGCTTTTTCTACACATGACACATGTCATTCATCTCTTAATTCATACACTACCTACCCCTTTCATTATTTTACTATTTCTTCTACCTACCCTCTAATCCTAGCCGACCTCCTTTTTTACACCTCTCAATCTTATCCCTTCATTTCTTATTGTGTCTTCTATTTAAGGAGATGCTTCCTTCATTATCAAACCCTAACTACTGGATCAATTGACTACACTACGATCCTACTTGCAACCACATTCCGTTCTTTGTTGAGCTCTTGTGCACATAAAATCTGAGAGCAAATATATCAAGCAAGATCAATGGAGATAGGAAGAATGGAGATCAAAACCCTATTGGACATGTGATGGTATAATCTTTGTGATTTCATTTGATTTGCATTGTCTTAGGTAATCTTCATATGTTATGGTGGATCTTTGTTGTTGTTAGGCTAGGGTTTGGTGGTTGAATTCATTTAGCCTTTCAATACTGTTATTATTGTTATCCATTTTCACCATAAACAGCTACTGCTCAAGGGGAGTAGTCAGCTTTGTGATTTAGAGGTTTATGTTTTTGCTTTGATATTTTTGTCAGATTTCTGGCATTGATGTCAAAGGGGGAGTGATATAGATGTGAAAAAGAAAAAGGAGTTGTATATATCGAGGAGAGAAAGATTTAGAGCTTTATAGAAATATTATTCATAGGGGAATTTGGTCTTTGTTACAGAACCTCATTGCTACATCTGTATGTGGGAGATTGTTATCTGTCTTCCATTGGGGGAGATTTGTTTGACATTTCTTGGTACTTAGATGCTTTTCACATCTAGTGTTGCCATCAATGCCAAAGAGGAAGACTGTTGGCCATTTGGTGGAATTTATTATGTGTTGCATTGATGTTTTGTCATTGATACCAACACTAGCTGTTTGGATGCTTTACCGATACCCTTCTGGTCCCGATAGGTTGAGTGGTTTTCTGGTTGATTTGGATCTGACATGATCCAATAGGATCCGGTATTATTTGGTGATGGAATTGGCTTATTCATGATGCTCATGTTCATATTCAATTAGTCGGTTTTGGTCTAGTGATTGGATGCTATCCTGTTTTCTTAGAAGCTTGGTTTCTAGTTCCGGAGAGGGTTTCACCAGCAGAGCTTTTGATGAAAATATTTGATGAATTGCATAAGTGGTGTTGATGTAGCCTTTGGTGAATTTTTCAGATGCTGTTGGTGTTCATGTTTGAGGCTTGGAAGATACAGATCATTACTGTAGCGTATGGACCTATACTGGGTCTCGATTGATCTAGGTTATGGACTGGTTTAATGAAGCATGTGGATTGGACTTCTTGATATGTTTCTGAGATATCTTATGTGTTGGATATTACTTGTTTGGTCTAAGGCCGACATGTTTTGTAATTATGTAATTGGTTTATTATCTGGTAGCCAACCTGATTGTTTATGGTTGAGGGTTTGTATATATAGATGTAAGATCTCATTGTAGATCATCATGGTTATGTTAGAGGTCATGATCAAGGGATGTAATGTGCAAATAATTAATATCATTCAGGAAGAGGATTTGGTCAATCATTGGAGATAAAATTGGGTTCATGTAAGAGGATTTAGTCCTCTAGTATTGAGCTTAACCAGAACTGTACTGAAGCATAGGAGATGCTATCTTTTGCAGTTCAACACTTCTCCGGATTGTAGTTTGGATTTCTATGCAGTCAGTGAGACTCCTTTTGTGATGAGCAGTGCACTCTAGGCTGTTGGCCTTCTTGCAAGTGCAGGCTCCTCAATTGTAATTTACATACTTATTGCTTATGCTTAATTGGTTTAACTTCTATTCTGGTATTTGGTTTAAGCATTCTAGTATTAATGTTTTGGGTTCCAATATTAAATATTTAATTGCTAATGGTTCCGAAAATATGTGACAACTGATTCACCCCCCCTCTCAGTTGTCTTTCGATTATTTGAACCATCTAATAGGGATGAACCATTGCTAGACATAAGTGCACAATTTTGATCTTCTTCGGCAAAATCCCTTAGGGATCTCTTTAAGAGTTGCATAAAAGAGCCACCTTTCTTTGGAGATGCATTTGAATCCTTGTGAGGTTTTGACATAGTTAGCTTTTGATTTTGGACTTGTTTGATTTCTTTGATATGTTGACCTGTTATGTCTTCTTCTTGTATTTTTCTTTTGTATTCCATGTTGCTATGATCTTCAATTCTTTTAAATGTTTCTATTTCTATTTCTACGATCTTACACCTCTATGCTCTAGTTAAAATGGGCATACACGTGTATTGAATATTGTGCAAGGATTCGATTGTCTAAAAGGTGTTTCGATAAGTGACCAACTGTCAACATAGATATGATAAAATGATATGACATGAAAAGATAATTCAAGTATTTGTAGATTTGCAAGTTTTTCGATCTCAGTTTGGAGTGCAATGATGATGATTTTGATAAAATCAAGTCCAATAGGATAGATATATCCTACGATGTGGGACAAGGTTATCCTGATCAAACGTTGTAGTTTTGTGATAGAGGATGATATATCCTGATGAGAAACTGTGTTTTGAGTGATTAGTTTATCAAAGAAGGTGATAAAGCACTTTGAGATGTTAGATTTTGAACTTGTTGAAGGTGAATACTTGAAAATCTTGGCATGTCTAGCTCTAGAATTCGATTTGATAAGAGATAACTTGACTGAATGAACCAAGAAGACAACCTAAGCACAAAATGACATATATTAGGTGTATATTCTCACCTTAAATTGACCAAGCAAACATGATAGATCTGGAAAAGACATGCAAAAAGACAACTCTAGACTGATAGAGACAAAAATTTGTACGATAGTATATGCACTCCTAGACGACAATTTAGGCAGTTCCATATGACAAATGCAAAATCTTGTATGACAATTTATATAGTTCCAAATGACAATTTAGACAATCCCATACGAGAAACTGATGACAAAAAGCCTTTGCTAAATTAACTCATACGACAATTCAAGCTTAACAGGATGACAAAATATAAGCCTCATACGACAATTTCAATGATACCATATGACAAACTGATGACAAAGCACCTCTGCCTATTTGACTCGTATGACAATTAGCCCAGAATAGGACGATAAACTAGATACCTCGTATGACAAACTAGAAAACTCGTGTGATTGAGAACAAAACAGAGACCAATTTTTGACTTTGATAGATTTTTGACCAATGATGTTTAATGTTTTGATTCTGTTTTCTAGTTTTAGATGTCTGAGTTTCTATTTTAGGGATGAAAACATAGTAAACATGTGATATGATAAGTGACCTCAAGCACAACATGCTAAATCCTAAGGAAGTTGGCTGAGAGAGAAAACCTTTGCTTGCAAGCTTAGCTACACACCCAATAGCTAATTTGAATACGACCACTGAGTTTCATGCAATGTATTCTCAATGCCATATCATATGACTCCAAATGCGAATGGGGGCAAGATATGGAAAGTGTCTTGGGAGAGTTACTATCTCTTTTGCACAAAGATTATCCCCCCTTTCAGAGGTGATTCGGGTAGCTTCTATCTTAGGGTTCATAGTAAGGATTTCTATTTGAAATTACCCCTTGCAGTCGCAGAAGCACGATTGAGGCCTATAGCCCAACAAGGTACCAAAACAAGAATTAGTCACACAAGCATGATTGAGACCGCAGGGCCCTACTAGATGCTTGATATGAGAGATCTCAAAAGAGAAAACTCAAATAATCCCATCCTCCAAGACTTTAATTTCGAGAGGCCTATTTTTTAGAGTGAGTCAAAACACTTAGGTCTAGCTATAATCACTTGGGTCATTCTCACAGGTTGATTAATTTTTCCTACTGTGATAGGCCCTCTAAAGGTATTTAAATTAGAAAACATAGAAGTTATTCAAGGGTTGAGATTTCTGATTGTCCATAGGGACAAGAGCATACTCTCCTACCTTTTAGATAACTTCTCAAGCATAGAAAACAAGATTGTTCATTAGCCAGTTAGCAAATTAAGTGTGCCTAGAAAAATTTAAGAATACACAAAGTTTGGTTGAGTTTCCTTTAGGCAATTTGCAAAAAAAATACATTAGTAATCATGTTGTTTTAGAGTAATTGATTCTTTGGCAAGCGTAATCTTCAATAATCGTCCTGCAAAAACCAGTTAGGCTACTAGAAAACTCAAAATCAGACAAGGGTTAGCATTAGTGATAGTCAAATTTAAGCCTAAAAAATGCTTAAAATGCACTCTGTTTTGAAAACATAGAATCAGAAACTCGTACGAGTATTCTCACTTGATCGTATGAGTGCACAAAGAAACTCATATGTTACTGAAAAGGTACTCATACAAGATTTTGGATCAGGCACGACCAGAAACTTGTGAGATGGAAGATTTGATGATGCAAGAGGCCAAGAAATTAGATTTTTGGCCCCACGGTGGGCACCAAAATGTTGTGGTTGTGAAGTGGGGTACCTACAACTACAACACAAACACTCAATAGATCATTACAAGCATGGTTAGAAAATTGAAATCAAATTTGAAAGATAAAACCATGGCAAAGTGACCTATCACCTCCTAAGAGATGCGAGTGTGGATTTGCTCTTAGATCTAGATAAGCAATCCTAGTGACTTGACTACACCTAGATGGAGGATTTAAATTGATATGATATGCAAGCTAGGTGGGTGCATGAATAAGATATATTGAACCAAGAAGCTAAATTATGCTAATGATATGCATGATTATACTAAATGATGATGCAATTAAGCTAGATGATAGATTGATTATGCTACATGATTAAACAATTATGCTAGAATATGATCGAATTAAGCTAGATTTAAGATGCAATTGCCTATATTAACAATGCCTAAGATGAGATGAGATACGACATGCCTATAATAACTATGGTTGAGATGGAAATTAGATGGGATCCTTTGTGCTCCAAAATGGGGGATATTTATAGAATTTCCAAGGCCAAGGGTGAGGTGGTAGGAATCAATGGTCAAGATTGAATATGAAGATATCAAGGGTCAAATTGGAGGAGGTTGGAGGGAGGGACACTTGTCATCTTTGTGGTGATAAGTGTCAAAGAATCTTGCTTCACAAGAGGGAAAGTGTCCAAGGGAACAGACATGTGGCAAAAGTGCCATGTGTCTCAAGGGGAGAATATCCAACCCATAGGAGGTTAGGATGTGCAAGGTAGGATATGGTTAGTTAAACCCAGGATTAGGTGGAATGGGTTAGGTTAAGGGGTGGTTAGGTTAGGTGGTTAGAAGTTAGGAGGCATGTGGGTAATTTGAATTTAAAAATTCAAATAATAGGAAAAGTCTAATTAACTTTCAACAACTCATAAATTGATTTGTTTTAATTAATTAGGGGATTAGAAGAAATGAATTTAATGAGGGGGGATTTAATCAATTTAGATTAATTAATCAAAGGGGATTTATTGAAATGAACTTAATAGATAAATCCTTAGATTTATTGATAAGTAGATGAATGGGGAATTTAATCAAATTGCTAATGAATTCAATTAAATTGGAAAGGGGGATTAATTAAATAATTGCTTATTTAATCAATTGTCTTTAGACCATTTTTAGGTGTATACAAAAACTATCTATGAAAGATCAAGAGACACAACTTAGAAATCCACTTATTTAGAAACCATCTCTATGCTAAAAAGATATCTACATGTAGATGGGGATTGTGTGTTTAAAAATTTGTCTAAGGAGTTTTTGTATGTAGACTTTCTTTTTCTTGAAACAAGTACGAAAAAAAAGAAAAATGATAATGATTAATGACTAGTTTGGTAGTGGTCGCTTCCCATAGGATGCCTAAACTTATAGTATAAGAAGATTCAATGATAGTAATCAAGGAATGAAACAAAGGAGTAAATTTGAAGTATAATTTAAATAGGATGCAAAAGAAGTCATAGGTTTCAATTCCAATTTTAAGGAGAGATGTTTTTCAATGATAGAGAAAGTCGAGTACAATAGATCATATAACAAATGCATACATCAATCAAGAGCTAATACATGTTATGTATAGTCATTGGTTTAACTCTTCAATAGATGTAGAAGTTAAATAGGGATGCAAAGAAGTGATAGGTCTCAAATCTAATTTTGAGGTAAGTTTTCTTCAATGTAAGAGAAAGTTAAATACAATAGATCATATGGAAAATGCAAACATCAATCAAGAGCCAAAAAAAGTTGGGTAGTCATTGGTTTACCTCTTTGATAGGTTTAGAACAACACGTAAGGTTTTAGAAAAATATATTGACACAAGTTATGTATAAGGTTTATAGTTGTCAGAGAAAAGTTATTCCTTCTTCCTCTTTGCAAAATCATACTCGAGTTGTGGGTGTAAGTTCAACCCACTCTTGATGTGAGTTGTTTGAAGTTCTACTTGTGTGTTGTAAGTGGATTGTTATGGCTCATGTTTCTTAGCCCTTAGGACCTTTGTTGTAAAAGTTCAACACCCTAGCTTGATACTTACCTAATAAAACACACACAAGGTTTTAGCTACCTTCATCATTTTTTAAGTTAGAAATATTTAGGAGAGAAAAGGATGCTAAGATTCCCATATGTGGTTGCAATGATTCATTTCATATATTAATTGTAGATTGTCTATACATGATAAATGTTGTGCATTGTGAATTTTATTTTGATGGTATTGGTTATATGGGAAGATTATTTGTTTAAGGAGAGCCTTGACAATGGGAGGTATTAAAGGTTCAAATTTAGTCTTGCATGTAGGAGGCCTTATTAGTGTGGTAACTATGCATTTCTAAGCATGCTCAGTTTGTCAAGTTCACATGACACTCTTAGACTAGTTTTCTTATTGTAAGACTACAAAATTTAGAATGCAATGATAGTTCTAGGGTAACCACAAAACCCTCAAATCAAAGCCTAAGTCTAGTCCACCAACAAAGAAAAACAATAGGAATGCAAAGAACTAATGCAAACATAAGGTAAACAAACACATCAAGCATACTCCATGTTGTAAATATCCATTGTCCATGAGTTTTATTCAAAATGATATATTGTTGGCTTAGAAATTAAAAGCACAAGTGATATTGTATTGGTAAAAGAAAAGCGTATAAGTTGTGGTTCAAAAAAGTGATAGAGGAAGAAATTCAAATAGATATAATTAGAGGGAGATTGATCAACAGTCCAATTTGAATTCATCCTAGAAGGGATCAATGAATTAGATTGCGTAGGAGGAAAGTAGTGGTCCAAGATGGGAAATATAGTAGAGAAGTAGAGAAGTCCCTATAAGAAAGGTGTGGACAAGTGGCTGGTAATGGAATTAATAAATTTAAATAATTAAAATTATTTAATTATGAAATGTCAGAAGAATAGAGAAGAATAAAATTAATAATTAACTGGCGAAAATGATAAATTAAATAAACAATAATAAAATGATTTAAAATTAATTAATTAATCATGAAGAAGGGGTGATCTGACAAAATGATAAAAGGAGAAAGGTTAATTTTTGATGTCTAGATTTGAGACAATGCATATCTTACCATTGTTTGAAAGAAAAGGAGAAAATTATGAAGAATTTTTCCCTATAGGACTGGGGCATGGAGGTGAGATTCCCCCTCGAGATGAGAGAGAGAGAGAGAGAGAGAGAGAGAGAGAGAGAGAGAGAGATGTGGGCTCTCTCTATCTCAATCCATCTCTTACCTATTTTGCGTTTCTCTCTCTAAAGTCTCTCCCTCTCTTTTTCTAAACCTCTACATTCCTCCCTCCCTCTTTCTCTCTCTTAGGTCTCTCTCTTTTTCTCCCTCCCTCTATCTTGGGTGCTCTCTCTCTCTCTATGAAAAGGTTAAGAGAGAGATAAAGTGAGAGAGATGGAGGAAGGGAGGGGTTGATGGAAAGAGAGGGATATAATAGGGAGAGATCCTAGAGAGAGTCTAAGTGAGAGAGGGGGAGAGAGAGTGAGAGAGAGGGGAAAGTAGGGGTTAAGGAAAATAGGGAGAGAATTGAGACAAAGAGAGTCGTACCTTTCTCCCTCCTCCCTCCCTCCCTCTCTCTCTTTGTCTCTCTCTCTTCCTCTCTCTCTACCTCAACCCCTGCCGTCCTCCCTCTCTCTCACTTGGGCTTTCTCTCTCTCAATTACCCCTCCTTTCCTCTCACTCAATATCTCTCTCTTTCTATCTCCCTCTCTTCTCCCCCCTCTCTCTCTCTCTTTCCCTCCCTCCCTCTCTCTCACTTGGGAACTCACTCTCAACCCCTTCATAAGGAGGGAGAGACTTGAGAGAGAGAGGAAATAGAGAGACCTAAGAGAGAGAAGGGAGAATTTAGGGGTTGATGGAGAGAGAGAGAGAGAGAGAGAGAGAGAGAGAGAGAGAGAGAGATGGAAAGAGAGGAAGAGACTAGAGATAGAGAGAGCCTATGTGAGATAAAGGGAGGAAGGGAGGGGTTGAGAGAGTGAAAGATTAAGTTAGAGAGGGAGGAAGGGAAGGGTTGAGGGAGAGAGAGAGAGTCCAAGTGAGAGGGAGGGAGGGAGGAGGGTAGTGCTCTCTCTCTCAATTATCTCCCTCTTTTCCTCAACCCCTACCTTCCCCTCTCTCTCACTCTCTCCACCTCTCTTACTTAGACTCTCTCCCTAGTATATCCATCTCTTTATATAAATCCCTCCATTCCTCCCTCCATATCTCACTTGATATATCTCTCTCTAAGGGCTCTCCTTCTCTTTCCATCACCCCTCTAATTCTCTCTCTCTCAACCCATTACTCTCTCTCTCTCTCTCTCTCTCTCACACACACACACACACAACCCCTCCCTTCCTCCCTCCCACTCTCTTACTTGGGCTCTTTCAATCCCTTCTCCCTCTCTCTCAAATGGGTTCTCTCTAGTCTCTCCCTCTCTTTGCATCAAGCTATCTCTCTCTGGTCTCTTCATCTCTTTCCATGAACCTCTTTATCTCTCTTAGGTCTCTCCCTCTCTTTCCCTCAACACCTACCTTCCTCCCCTCTTCTCTCTCTCTCTCTCTCTCTCTCTCTCTCTCTCTCTCTCTCTCTCTCTCTCTCTCTCTCTTCCTCAACCCCTCCCTTCCTCCACCATCTCTCTCACTTTATCTCTCTCCCTCTAGTCTCTTTCTCTCTTTCCATCCCTTCCCTATTCTCTCTTGATCTCTTCTCTCTCCAGTCTCTCCATAGTTTATATCCCTTCCTCCCTCTCACTCAGGATATCTCTCTCTTTCCCTCCCTCCCCCTCTCTCTCACTTGGGAAATATCTCTCTCAACCCCTTCATAGAGAGGGAGGGACTTGAGAGAGAGAGTGACCAAGATAAGGAAAGGGAGAGAGGGAAATAGAGAGACCTAAGAGAGAAAGAGGGAGGGATGAATGTAGGGATTTAGGAAAAGAGATGGAGAGACATAGGTGAGAGAGAGGGGGGATGAAGAGAAAGAGAGAGACCAGAGAAAGAGAGATAGAGAGAGATGAAAAAAGAGTAAGAGATCAAAGAGAGAGAGCTTGATGGAAAGAAAGGAAGATACCAGAGATAGAGATCGCTCATGTGAGAGAGAGGGAGAGAGGAAGGGAAGGGTTGAGAGAGATAAATCTCAAGTGAAAGAGAGGAAGGGAGGGGTTGAGGGAGAGAGAGAGAGAGGGAGAGACAGGGAGATAAAGAGCCCAAGTGAGAGAGAGGGAGGGAGTAAGGTAGGGATATCTCCCTCTCTATTCTCTCCTTCTCTTTTCCTCAACCCCTACCTTCCCCTCTCTCTCCCTCTCTCTCCATCTCTCTCACTTATTCTCTCTCTGAGATATCTTCCTAGTATATCTCTATCTCTTTCCATCAACCCCTCCCTTCCTCCTTCCATCTCTCACTTCAATCTGTCTCTCTATAAGGTCTATTCCTCTCTTTTCATAACCTCTCTCTCTCTCTCTCAACACATTCCTTCCTTCTTCCCTCTATCTCACTTCACCCCCCATCTCCCTTGATTTCCCTCAACCCCTATGTTCCTCCCACCCCTCTCTCTCCCCCCTCCTGGTATCTCCATTTATTTCTATCAACCCCTCCCTTACTCCCTCTATCTCTCTCACTTGCTCTCTCTGGTCTCTCCCTTTGTTTCCATCCCTTCCTCTCTCTCTAGTCTGTCACTCTATTTCCATCAACCACCACCCATCTCTCTCAGGTCTCTCCCTCTCTTTCCCTCAACCCCTCCATTCCCCCTTCCTCTATCTCACTCAGGTGTCTCCCTCTCTTTCCCTCATTCTCTCTCACTTGGTCTCTTTTTGTTTGGAGGTGACAAACCTAGAGCCTAAGGAGACAGGAGTGAGAGACCTAGGGAGAGAGATAGATGGGAATAGAGGTGGGTAATGAGATAGGGATGGAGAGGTAGATATAAGTATATATGGAGGGAGGGAGAGACATAGGTATGAAGAGAGAGAGAGGGAAAGGGAAGAGAGAGAGGAAGGGAGACATGAATAGAGATGGGGTAAGAGGGTAAGGAAAGGTAGAGAAGGAGATATGGTGGGAGAGACCTAGCAAGGGGAGATGTAGAGAGATCTGAAGATAGAAATGTTCATAAAGATATAAATATGGGTAAGGAGATAGGGAGAGAGATGGAGAGGGAGGTAAAGAAATAGAGAGTGAAGAGACCTAGAGATTGGGGAGAGAGGGGAGAGAGACATAGGGGGAAGATAGAGGTGAGAGAGATAAATGGGGAGTGAGGTGAGTAATGAGATATGGATGGAAAGGTAGAGAGACAAAGATAGAGGGAAGGAGAGACCTAGGGATGAGGAGATATATATGGTGGGAGTAAGAATTAATGATAGAGAGAATGGAGAGAGGGGAGAGAAACAATAAGAGCGGGAGAGAAAAAAAGAGAGTGAGGAAGCGATAGAGATTGGGGTAAAGAATAAAGGTGAGGTAAAAAGGGAGAGAAGGTGGGATAGACCTAGAGAAATAAATGTAGTAAGGGGGAGGTGTGTAAAGAGAGAGAAAATATATAGTAGAGAGTGAAGGCTAGGAAAGAGAGGTAGTGTTAGATCTTAGGGTTGAGAGGAGAGAGTGAGATAGAGAGAGGTAGAAATGGTATAGAGGAAGATTGATATAGATAGATCTATAGGTTTAGAGTTACAAGGAGATAAAGATAGTGGAGTAGAGAGAGTGAGAGAATTTTGATAGAAGCATGTTGATTACTAAAATTTGACATCTGAAAATTTAAATGATAATCTAAAACCTAAAATATACATTATAATTCCTAGAGATATGAAACCACTCTAAAAAATCTATAAATATATACATGAAATATAACTTAATTATAAGAAATGAAAAAGGAAAAGGATATATTATAATGTGAATGTTATATTTCATGTGTGAAAGAGAAATACAATTTAAACTTTTCAAAATGGAAATGTACTTTTCAAATTTAAATTTCATTTGGCTATCACCAAATTTGGTGCTTTCCTTATTTGGTGAATGCTAAATAGATTTGGTGTGACCAAATATTAGGTTTGGCATGCCAAACCTATTGGCACATGCCAAATATGGTGAGTGCCTTATTTGGCGTGTGCCAAATGGCTACTTTTGGGCAAAAAAATGGCAATTTTTTGGTTCCCCATCTTGGTGCACTTACCCATCTAGACCATTATTTTTATCATTAATTGAAACTTTGTTCCACAACATGACTTTGCATAGAATATAACATGGTGAACTATCTCATCTTCCTATTCAGAAGGCATTCCAATGGTAACTTTAGAGTTGAAAGATAATATCTATATTCACTCCATGTGTGATTTCAATTATTTCACAACATATAAGGTAAGCTGCCAGCTTGACTATTCAAAAGTTGAACATTAATGTCACTATCTTTTCATTTGTATAATGAATGTTTTTTTTAAAGTTTAATCTAGAAATTAGTTACTATATTTTTCCTTTTTTCTTCTTTAGTTTATGATCTAGAAGGAAGGGAAGAGGGTTTATATTATTTAAAAAATGGAATGTTTTGATTAGGGGGGGAAACAGGTTTTGAGGGGACCAGAAACCTCGTACAATAAGTTTTGAAGGGAATTGAAACCCTTGGATTTTTCACAAATCCGGAACCAACAAAGGAACTCTACAAAAAGATACATCAAATACATAAAGCAACCATGCAAAAGAGGTGCAAAAAATAGAGTAGGTACCGCCAAATAGATGCTAGCCAATACGAACCAAGCTGACATAAATAGCAGATCTAAATCACTAAGCTATAGATCTTAAAAATAGAGAATGAGGGTTTAACATGAACCCTTAGCCAACAAGAATGGTTTTCGTAATCTCCCTTTGTTAGGATAACTGGTGGACAATTAAGAGGGGGGGTGAATCAATTGTCAACAGATTATGCGAATTAAAACACTTAAAACCTTTTACCGAAATAGTAGAAAACGGATACCAGAATAACTGATAAAGCATTAAAACACAATTTTAAACCAGAGATTCAATACCATGCATCCATAGCACATAACATTGTAATTTATACATGGAAAACCTGGTAAAGGGAAAAACCATAGTGGGAAACCCTACCCATAGTCAGATGACACTTCTGCAGAAAGCATGTGATTACAAAAGGGGCCCACACATGCAGAAAGGCACACTGTCTAGAGTGCACTGCTCATCACAATGGAGTCTCATTGACTACAAAAGAGGTTAGCCACCTCAAAACATTCGGTCAACAATCTGGAAAGAAGAACTGCCTATGATAGCATCAAACATGCCTGATTACAATCCCAGTTAAGCTCAATATCAGAGGTCTTAAACCTCTTTCATAAACCCAACTCGATCACCTATAATCGACCAAATCCTTTTCTCAAATGATTATTACATTATTCGCTCCTTGCTTATGATCTTCAATGAGATCGTACATATATTTATACAAACCCTGGACCTAAACAATTAGGTCGGCCACCTAAATGATAATAAATCCATTACATAATTCCAAAATAAAATCATAAAACATGTTGGCCTGAGGAGAAACAAATATCATCCAACCAATAAAACATCTCAGAAGCGCATTAGAAAGATCCATCGACATGTTTCATGAAACCAATCCATAACCTAGATAACACCAGACCTAAATTAGATCCACACATGCCAAAAAATGACTCCAATCAGTTGAGGCATGAACACAATCACCATTAGCATCCTAAATCCCTTCTAGAAGCCACACCAACACCACTTATGCATTATATCAAAGATCTTCAATAAAAATCTGTCAGTGAAACCCTTACCGGACCTAAAAACAGGCTTACTAGAACATAAGATAGCATCCAATCATCAAATCAATACCAACTGATTGAAACATACTTCAGAAGCATATGAAACATTCATACTAAATTATTCCATCATTCAGATCATACTAAAAACAATCAACTGATAATCTTTTCAATCCAATCCTTCTACCAGAAATCAATAAACAACCATAACAGCTATTGTTGACATCATTGACAAAAGAGCAATGCAACACATAATCAATTCCTTCATATTGCCAACAATATCCCCCTTTGGCATTGATGACAACACTAGATTTGAAAACCATCCAAGTGCTAAGAAATGCCAACAATCTCATCTAAAGGATATAGCTATGAAGCTTTGAACCAATTCTGAACCAAAAGACCAAATACCGCCAAAATCCCCCTGAGGAGTGCAATCACTCTGAAAAACCAATGTTGATCTGAAAAACTTTGTCCATTTGATATATATCTTTGTTTTCCACATACATCTATCTCCCCTTAATGTCAATTTCTTGTTTTTCACATATATCTCTTCCCCTTTGACATCAATGCCAAAGATATGACATAGACATCAAGCAAAATATGAAGTTTGTAAATCTCAAGGTTGACTACTCCCCCTGAGTAGTAGCATTATTTCATCAATACGGAAAAAAGATAACTCTGATAATTCATACCAGATTGATGCACATCTGCATCATTTAAGTCTCTATTAGAGGGGTAGAAACCCCCAATCCATCTCTCAAATGCTCAAATGATTCCCGAGAAAAAGTTTAGTGAAGATGTTTGCTATCTATTCTTTAGTATTCACATAAACCAATATGAATTCTTTTGCTTTAACCTTTTCCTTCAAAAATTATACTTGATTGATATGTCTTTAGTCTTGGAGTGAAATACCAAATTCTTTGATATGTCAATAGCTACAGAGTTATCACAATGAATAAAAACCAGATCATTACAACTTACTTTTATATCCTTCAACATCTGCATCATCCATAGAACTTGAATGCAATTATTTGCTGCTGCAACATATTTAGCTTCAACAGTAGATAAATAAATGCATGACTACTTCTTGTTGATCCATGAAACCAACTTCTTTCCAAGAAAGAATGCTCCAATAGATGTGCTCTTCTGGTCATCAACATCACCTGCCCAATCTGCATCTGTATATGCACATAAAGTAAAGTCATCATCTTTAGAGTATCATAAACCATATTCAATTGTTCCTTGCAAATACCAAAATATCCTTTTTACAAAACTTTCATGATTATTTCTTGGATTACTTTGATATCTTGATACAATACTGATTGCATTCATTATATCCGGTCTAGTCTGAGTTAAATATAGAAAACCACCAATCATGGATTTATATCTTGTAGGATTTACTAGAGGGGATACAACTTTAATTAACAAATTTTCACTTGTAACCATAGGAGTACTAACTGGTTTGGAATTTTCCATACCAAACTTCTTCAATAATTCTCTTAGATACTTAATTTGATAGATAAAGATGCCTTTGTCAATCTGAGTAATCTGCAAGCCTAAAAAAAATCTTATTTCTCCAATCATAGACACTTCAAATTCATTTTTCATATTATCAGAGAATTCCATGCACAATTTTTGTTCACCTTCAAAAATGATATCATCAAAAAATACTTCAATAATTAGAATATCATCATTAGTAATCTTATAATATAGGTTACTATCAACATTACCTTTTGTAAAACCAAACTTCAAAAGATACTTATCCAACCTTGCATACCAAGCTCTAGGAGCTTGTTTTAATCCATATAGAGCTTTCCTTAATCTGCAAACCATGTTTCTATCATTTGTCAATAAAAATCCATCAAGTTACTCAATGAAGACTTCCTCTTAAAGTTCTCCATTAAAAAATGCACACTTAACATCCATTTGATAGACCTCGCAGTTCTTATAGGGTGCATAAGCAAGAAATAGTCTAACAACTTCAATTCTAGCTACCTGTGCAAAAGTTTCACCATAATGAATTCATTCCTTCTGAGAGTATCCTTTGTAGACCAATCTAGCCTTGTTTCTTACAACTTGTCCATCCTCATTCAGTTTGTTTCTAATTACCCATTTAGTTCCAATGACATTCTTTTTTTTAGGTTGGGGAACCAAAGTCCAAGTATTGTTCTTTTCTATTTGATCTAATTCATCTTCCACAACTTTCATCCAACATTCATTTTTACAAGCTTCAATTACTAATGCTGGTTCAATTTGAGAAATGAGACACACCTCTTCATTTTCCAATCTTCTTCTTGTCATAACTCCCTTGTTTTTATCTCTAATGATTTGATTTTCAGAATGATTTAACCTTACATACTTTGGTGTTCTCTGATTTTTTAGGTTCTCTATGCTGCTCTTCAGTTATAGTTGAATTTTCTAATGATGTTGGGGTAACTAGTTTAGTATTATGTTCTAATATAGGCATTACCAGATCAATTATGATCATTTCCACTGACGGTTCTATGTCATAAGATTTAGCTTGGTCTTTGTGCTTCTAATCCACCTTCACATTAGTGCTCTCCACAATTTTGTGCAATCTTTTGTTATAACATCTATATGCTTTGCTTTTAGTTGAATAACCAAGAAATATTCCTTCATCATATCTAGTGTCAAACTTTTCAATGGAATCATCTCTTCTGATATAACATTTACTTCCAAAGATTCTGAAATACTTAAGAGTAGGGGAATGACCAAACCTTAATTCATAAGGTGTCTTACTAGTATCTCCTTTGATATGAACTCTATTGAATGTATAAAATGCTATACTTACTGCTTCTCTCTAGTAGATATGAGGTAATTTAGCTTCCATCATCATGGTTTTGGCTGCATCCAAAATGGTTATGTTCTTTCTTTCCACAATACCATTCTACTGAGGTATGCATGGTACAGATAACTGTCTCCTAACATGATTTTTCTCGCAATAGCTGTTGAATTCACCAGATGTGAATTTACCACCTTGATCTAATCTCAGTCAATTGATTTTCATTCCTGACTCTGTTTCAACCATAGCTTTAAAGATCTTGAAACTCTAAAAGGCTTCAATTTTTTCCCTTAGAAAAGTAACCCACATCATTCTAGAATAGTCATCAATGATTAACATGAAATATCTATCTCCTTGAAAGCTTCTTGTTCTATTAGGACCACATAGGTAAGTATGAATCAAATCAAGAATATCATTATATTTATCAGGTATTCTCTTAAAAGAAGTTTTGATTTGCTTACCCATTTGACATTCTTTACACACCGGATTATGAGGCTTCATAATCTTAGGTAAGTCTCTAATTGCCTTAGTTGATCTGATCTTTACAATGCAATAAACATTTACATGACACAACCTCTTATGCCATAGACAGTTTTCATAAATATGTGCAATCAAACATGTTTGTACACTGGAGTTCAAATGAAAGATGTTACCTTTTGTCTGTGTACTAGTTGCAATCTTTAATATTGATTTGTTAATGATTTTTCACTTTCCATACTTGAATTTTAATTGAAAACCTCTGTCTACCAATTGTCCTATGCTCAAAAGATTATGCTTCAGAACTTCAACATAATAGACATTTTTAGTGTTATGCTTACCATCCAATGAAACAATTCCTCTTCCTTTGATCATGCATGCTTTGTCATTACCAAATCTGACTTGACCACCATCAAATTATTGCAGGGTTAGAAACTTTCTTTTATCTCATGTCATATGATGAGAACATGCACTGTCTATTACCCATTCATCTTTGTCTTCAACTTTTACTGCAAGGTCCTTTTCCTCATTTTTGAAAACTATTTCTGGATCATCTTCCTTTATAGCATAAAATACCCATTCTCTTCCATTATCAGATCCACTAGCTGAATCTCCTGCTGGTTCTTCCTTTGAGTCATCGATTACTCCTTCCTCATCAATATAGTAGCATGATTTGTCTTTGTTTCCCTTGTACTTATGCTTGATTTGATATTCAAGGTTAGGCTTAAATGATCTTATTGCTTTTTCTTCCGATTTTGAATTCCTTTCAGAACATCTAGATGCAAAATGACCTATCTTATTACATGCGAAACATTTGAAAGGAGATTTTCCTTCATACTTACTTCTTGCTATACCTTTAGGTATTCTTCTCAAAAATAGGGATTCATTTTTCTCAAGCTCTTCATCTTCTTTCCTCATCTCTTCCAATTCTTTTGCATACACAAATTTCCAATCTTTTTTGCCGGTTGATGATGTAGATGCCTTAAATGCAGTATCAGTCTTTGTAGCTCCTGGAGGACCAAATTATTCAAGCTCAAAACCAAAAATCTTCCCAACAAGAGTATCTCTATTGACAAAAGAATTAGGCATGGTTCTTAGCTCATTAATTGCAGTTAACTTCATCTTATATGCAAGTGGAAAAACCCTTAATACTTTTGGAACAATGTCTTCCTTGCTCAGAGATCCACAACAACACTGAATTCCTAATAAAATTTTATTTACCCTTTCCATGAATGCAAAAATTATTTCATCTTCCTCCATCTTCAAGCTTTCATATATTACCCGGTAACATTCAAGTTTTGTTGTTACCACTTCCATTTACAAGATTTTATCCAAGGTTCTGACTTCCAGGTCATTGGAAATTCTTCCTAGGATTATCTCTATCCAGTAGAATGGCTTTGTCCCCAGAAGACAGATTTTGGATTCCATTATCTCTGTTCATGAAAATATCCACTCCCTGAAAGTGGCGAATAACTAGGGATTCTTCCTAAAGTTAGACATGGCTAAAGCTTTTGATAGAGTGAACTGACAATTTCTCCTTAGGATCATGAAAGCATTTGGTTTTGGTTATAAAGTTATTTAGCTCTACTCTCAACTTATGGAAACTTCCTCCTCTGCTGTTATTGTCAATGGTTCCCCATCCTGTTTCTTCAAAAGCTCTAGAGGTCTCAGATAGGGGGACCCCATATCCCCTATCCCATTCACCATTCTTGCTGAATGCCTGGGTAGATTCATTCTCAAAAATGTGGAAGATGACAACCTTAAGGGTCTGAAACCTTCCTCTTCCAATGTTGTTTGTTCTCATGAATAATTTGTCGATGACTCTATTACTATGGGGGAAGCCACCATCATGGAAGCTAATAATATGAAGAATATTCTGAATACTTATGAATCTGCCTCTGGCCAAAAAATCAATTGGGATAAAAGTTCTCTATTTTTCATCAATACACCAGTCCAAAGGCAACTAAGGATTGGAAGGATTCTTGGCTGCAATATCTCTGAGTTTCCCTCTACTTATCTGGGGTTTCCCCTATGTCTTAAGCCTAAGGACTTCTTCTGGAACATGCTGATAGACAAACTTAACCTGAAACTTGCTGGCTGGAAAGGGGCTGTCCTTAGTCAAGCGGACAAAATCACTTTGCTCAAAGCCACTCTCCAAAACCTTCATGTGTATGCTCTCAGCCTGTTCAAAATCCCCACAAAGTTTGTGGAGGCCATTGAAAGAATCCAAAAAAAATTCCTTTGGTTGGGAGTGGAAGTCAAAAATAGAATTCCCCTTATTGCTTGAAATAAAATTTGTTCACCTAAGGCCTCTGGTGGGTTGAGTTTAAGGAATATAGGTTCTATGAACAAATCTATATTAGCCCAACAAATTTGAAGATTCAAAGGGGAGGAAAGATAATGGAACTCTATCTGGAAAAACAAATATCTCTATATGCAACCTTTTGAGGAAGAATTATTTGATAACTCTTTCATTGTTGAAGGATCCGCTATATGGAATGTTGTGCAATCTACTAAAAGCTGGGCTGCTGCTAGTAGAACTTGGAACCTTGGGGATGGGAGGAGAATAAGATTTTGGGAAGATAGATGGATCCTGGATAAACCTCAGGAGGAAATTCCACTCCTTAAAGATTGGAAAGACCAGTTCAAAAGAAGGTATGGGGAAAAGGTCAAAGATTACTGGATAAATGGGAACTAGATTAATTTTAGCCAGCAGTGTCCGGGGCTCAAGTTCCTTCAGATTGTTCTCTCTGCTAATATCCCTAGAGACAACAAAGATGACAAATTGATATGGAGGGAAACCCAGGATGGGACTTTTTCTGTCTCCTATGCTGTGGCTATTCACAATGACCCAATGGAAGAAATTACCATTTGGGCTAAAGTTTGGAACAAGAAGTTAGTTCCAAAGGTCAATATCTTCTTCTAGATTTTCATCCAAAATAAGGTATTAACCTTGGACAATCTTCATAAAAGAGGTATTATTTTTCTTAATAGGTGTTCTCTTTGTTGTAGGGAAGAAGAGATGACTTGCCACATTCTCAATCAATGCACTTTTAGCCAGGATATCTAGAAAATCATCCTAACCAGGTGGAACCTGAGTTGGGTTTTACGGAACTGCCTTGGGGACTCTTGGTAGCAATGATATTGCCCTAATTCTAATCCTAAAATTGTGGAAAATTGGAGACTTACTTTGCCGATTGTTATCTAGAATATTTGGAAAGAGTGCAACAATAGGATTTTTAGGGATAAAAGGGCTACTCCTGAAGTGGTTGTAGATAAAATCTTTAGGAGTATTTTTGAATGCCTTTTTTTCACTAATCAAAGACCTTTTGCTAAAGATGATTTTAAAGACAGATGGAACCTTTCTACCACTTCTTGCAAGGAGACTGAAAGAGAAGGTCTGGTCTGGTGCTTTCCTCCTCAGGGATGGATTAAGGATAACTTTGATGGGGTTTCTAAAGGGAATCCGGGTAAAGCTGGATATGGGGGCATTGTTAGGAATTTTGTTGGAAGTTGTCTTAAGGCGGTGGCTGGACCTTTGGGGAATCAAACTAGCCATTTTGCTGAAGCCTCTGCCGCCCTGAAAACCTTAATTATAGCTAAAAAATCTTAATTATGATAAATTATGGCTTGAAGGAGATTCACTTAATATCATTAAGTGTTTAAAAGGGGAATCAAAGCCTTCTTGGTCTATTGAAAATATCGTCATGAAAGCTAGGGAGATCATTGCAAGTTTCAAAGAAATTATTATTCAACATGCTTTCAGAAAACAAAATAGTGTTGTGGATTTTTTAGCGAATACTGGGGTTAACTCTGACTCCCAAATGATTTGGCACAAGGTGGATCTCAATTTAAACATTAAAGAGTTCCTTAGAAAGGACTGTTATATGGGGAGAGAAGGACAATTTAATCATGACAAGTAAAAAGTATCATTTATGCCTTGCTAAAAAGATCACCATTACTTCACATTGCGGCAGATCTTCTACAATCTCTAATAATCTGACGCATGCTTTGTGGGTTACTCAGTTCAAAAACTTGAGCAACATTGGGAAAGAAGGTTTTAATTTGTAGAGAAACAGAGTAGATAGCCCATTCACGAAGATGGGAGGAGACCTAAGGCAGGAAGAACAAGGCAATACGTCGACTTGGAAAGTGATACCAAAAGTCTGGGTGAAATTAGAGAAGGGCTCCCTCACCAGTTTCATGGAGAAGCTCGTGGACTATGACAAAGGTAGGGTTAACCTAGCTGTTTCTAAGATTTCTAAAAACTGATCTAATGGCTCTTTTAAAATTTATGGAGTTAAGTTCAAGCTAGACACTAGGCTCATACCCACTGTGACCAGAATGCCCCACATTGGGTTTAATTTCTTTTGAGACCTTAAAGTCTCCAACAACGCGGTCAATCCGTTCCCGCAGAAAGAGAAAGTGAGGGTTAAAATCGATAAATTCACTGGGGGCTACTATGAAGTTGCTAACATCAAGAAGTTGTGGGGCTGGGTCCTGAATGTTATTATGGAATACATCACGGTTGAAGGCCATTTCTCCAGGGTCCTGTTAGGGTTTCAAGTAGATCCAAAGAAAATATGAACTAATAATTATATGCAGATTTAAATACAAAAGATAAAGGAATAAAATAGGATATAGATAACACAAAGATTTAACGTGGTTCACCCAGAATGGGTTACATCCACTATACACAGTCATCCAATCTTTCTTATTATCCAGCAAAAATAGTACATCAACCTTAAAATGCCTTAAGCATCCCAACCACTTATAACATGCATTTTTAGGGCAACAATCAAAGTTGGCCTTTTTAGGGTTTTATTACAATGTCGGTTTTCATCAACAAAAATACCCCAAAAAATGTTTTCTCGATGGCTCCCGCCACCGAAACCTCGCTTTTCTCGGGGGCTGCCACCCCCGAACCCTTGCCCGGGGCCCAGCCCAGCCCCGGACCTCGGTGAGGATACATGCTAAGTGTACAATATTTTTCTAATCAGTCACCACATTTCAACAATCTCCCACTTGGAGACTGAAACTACATGACACCACTATAAATATAGCATCTGCAGGATAAAACACTAGGACTCGACTAGTATAGATTCCACAATTATCAATCAAGAAGACCAATAGAAACTAATGAAGAAATCAGCTTCTCCTGTGGAACTGCCTTCATAAACATATCGACAGGATTCTCACTTGTGTGAATCTTCTCAAGCCGTAACTGACCCTCCTCCAAAATAGTCCGGATGAAGTGCTACTCGAGCTGAATGTGCTTTATCCTTGAATGAAAAGAAGAGTTCTTCGCAAGATGAATGGCACTCTGGCTATCAGTATACAATGGTTGATCCTCCTATGTTTGACCCAATTCCACCAGAAAACATTGTAACCAAATCATCTCCTTGCTGGCTTTTGTAGTAGCAACATACTCAGCTTCAGTGGTTGAAAGTGCAACAACCTTTTACAGCCTAGAAACCCAACTGACTGCAGTTCCCCCCTATAGTAAAAACATACCCTGTAGTACTCCTCCATGAATCAATATCACCTGCCAGATTAGAGTCAACAAATCCACTCAGAGTAGCATTAGATCCTTTGAAACATAATGCCTTCATAGTAGTTCCTTTCAAATACCGAAGAATCCATTTCATAGCATTCCAATGTTCCATACCTGGATTACTCATAAACTTGCTCACAACTCCCACTGCATGTGCAATATTTGGCCTTGTGCATACCATTGCATACATCAGACTGCCAATAGCTGATGAATATAGGATGTTAGATATTTTATTAACCTCTTCCTGTGTCTTTGGGAACATCTCCTTAGTCAATTTGAAATGACTAGCCAAAGGTGTACTAACTGCTTTTGCATTCTGCATGTTAAATCTTTTCAACACCTTCTTTATATATTCACTTTGGGACAAATTCAAGGTTCTATTTTCCCTGTCTAGTGTAATCCTCATACCAAGAATTTGCTTAGCTACACCCAAATCCTTCATAGCAAATGACCTGGCTAATTTTTGTTTAAGATCATTTATGTGTTCCATGTTAGAACCAGCAACAAGCATGTCATCAACATAAAGCAACAGGATAATATAACTACCATTATCCAATCTCTTAAAAGATACACAATGATCAGAATGACATCTATGATAACAATGTTCAACCATGAAACTATCAAATTTTAAATACCATTGTCGAGGTGCTTTCTTTAGGCCATACAAACTTTTCTTCAACCTGCATACCAAGTTCTCCTTACCTTTGACCTCATATCCCTATGGTTGCAACATGTAAATTTCCTCCTCCAAATCTCCATGGAGAAAAGCTATTTTGACATCTAATTGTTCAAGATGTAAATCATCTGCAGCCACAAGACTAAGTATAGTTCTAATTGAAGTCATTTTTACAACTAGAGAAAATATTTCATCATAATCTATACCCTTTTTCTGTGCAAAACCTTTTACCACAAGTCTGGCCTTATATCTTTTCTGACCTCCTTCCTCCTCCTTCAGCCGATAAACCCATTTGTTAGGCAAGGCTCTTTTTTCTATAGGTAAAGGGACTAAGTCCCAAGTCTTATTTTTGCATCAAGGAGTCCATCTCCTCTTTCATGCCTAGCTCCCACTATTGTTTGGCATCCGCCTGCATTGCTTTTTCATATTCTTCTGGTTCACCAGAATCCGTTAATAAAATAGAATACAAAGAAGGAGAAAATCTTTCAGGGGGTCTACTTGTCCTCATAGAATATCTAACACTTGTAAGAGTTTGTGGGATAATCTGTTGTTGCTGAGCATCAGGTACCTGTGGCATTTCATTTTCAAGAATCTCATCCAACACCACATATTCTTGTTTGTCCTGTTCATGCTTCTTTTCCTGCATCTGATCTTTATACATAACCTTCTCATTGAATATAACATCTCTACTTCTAGTTATTTTCTTATTTTCAAAATGGCATAACTGATAGCCATATTCATCTATCCCATATCCAATGAAGGTACATTTTTGAGATTTAGCATCAAGCTTGGTTCTGTTTTCTTTATCAACATGGACAAAAGCTTCGAAACCAAAAGTTTTTAGAAAAGAATAATTTACCTTTTTACCAGTCCATGCCTCCTCTAGAATACCACCATCCAAAGGGGTTGAAGGTCCTCTATTTATCAAATAGATAGCAACATGTACAACATCTGCCTAAAAATGTAAGGGCAATCCAACATGCAATCTCATGCTCCTCGTGCATTCCATGATAGTCCTATTCATTCTCTCTGACACACCATTTTTCTGTGGAGTTCCTAGACCTGTCTTCTACTTTCTAATCCCATTTAAGGAGCAGTAATCTTCAAATGCTTTGCTACAATACTCACCTCCATTATCCGATCTGAGACACTTCAACTTTTTTCCTGTCTCATTCTCAACCAAAGCTTTCCATTTCTTAAAAGTTTCAAAAACATCTGATTTTTATTTTAGGAAATATACCCATGTTTTTCTGGTTGAGTCATCAATAAAAATAACATAATAACAAGAGCCACCAAGAGATCATATCTAAGCTGGTCCCCATACATCTGAATGTACAAGCTCTAACTTCTCACTCTTCTTCTCTTTTCCAACCTTGAGAAATCTGACTCTTTTCTGTTGACCATAAACACAGTTTTCACAGAACTCTAAATCAATCTTCTTTAGTCCTGGCAATAGATTTTTGGAGTGAAGGATTTTCATCCCTTTCTCACTCATGTGCCTAAGCCTATGGTGCCACATTATCAAATCTGTTCTTGCAACATTTATTGTTGTTGTCCCTGCAGTAACTTTATCTGTAGCAGCTAGGGTCGAGTAAGTGTTACCTGTACACAGATATAATGTGCCTACCTTTGCACCTTTAGCTATTACTAATGATCCTTTAGCAACCTTCCACATACTGTTTGAGAGGGTAACTATGCAATCTTCACTACCTAGTTGCCCCGCAAAAATTAAATTTCTTCTTAAATTAGGAACATGTCTTACCTCCTGCAGAAACCAGTCATTTCCATTCTGCAACTTGATCTTTATCTTTCCTTTTCCAACAATTTGACAAGGCTCATCATCACCCAAATATACTTGTCCAAAATCACCTTGAACATAATCTAGAAAATGTTTTCTATGGGGTGTAGCATGAAATGAAGCCCCAGAATCTATTACCCAGGAATCATTAACATTATCCAAACATAAGATTAATGCATCTTGTAAAGTATTACTTGCAATATTAGCTTCCTTACTATCATTTTCATTTTTGTCTCCTTCTTTCTTTTTTCGAGGCCAACAGTCTTTCTTTAGATGACCAGGCTTTCCGCAGTACTAGCAATCTTTCTTTCCTCTAGATTGAGAGCGTCCTTTCTTTGACTTCCCTCGTGACTTCTCATTCCAAGGGCCTTTTCCTCTTTCCTTTGATCTTCCTCTATTCTCCACATTCAAAACACTACCCGATGATGTTGGAGTCTCACCTGTGCTTTTCCTTCACATTTCCTCGCTTAGGATAACACCAACAATATCATCAAATACCAAAGTATTTTTACTAGAGACAGATTTACTTATAGCCATAACCAAGCTATTCCAACTTTCTGACAAAGAACATAAAATCTAGAGAGCCCTAACCTCTTCTGCAAAGGTAATTTTTACCGAAGACAATTGACTAGTAATTGTATTAAATTCATTTAAGTGTTCCGCTACAGATCCTCCCTCACTCATTTTCAAATTAAACAAATGCTTCATAAGAAATACCTTATTTGAAGCTGAGGGTTTCTCATACAACTTAGCCAATGTTGCCATCAAATCTACAACCATTTTTGCTTCTGTTATATTGAATGCTATAGATGGCGCAAGACACAATCAAATGGATCCCAGTGCCTTTCTATCTAAAATGTCCCACTCTTCATCTGACATTGTCGTCGGTTTCTTTACCTTTCCTTCCAATGGCCACCACAAATCTTTTTGATACAGGTAATCCTCCATTTGCATTTTCGATAACTGATAATTTTGGTTGTTAAACTTTTCGACCTTGAATTTGGAATCCTCCATTGCTCCCACTCAAATATGAGAGTCCTACCAATTTACAGAATACCTCACTCTGATACCAATTGTTAGGGTTTCAAGTAGATCCGAAGTAAATATGAACTAACAATTATATGCAGATTTAAATACAAAAGATAAAGGAATAAAATAGGACATAGATAACACAGAGATTTAACGTGGTTCACCTAGAATGGGTTACGTCCACCATACATAGTCATCCAATCTTTCTTATTATCCAGCAAAAACAATACATCAACCTTACAATGCCTTAAGCATCTCAGCCACTTATAACATGCATTTTTAGGGCAACAATCAAAGTCGGCCTTTTTTAGGGTTTTATTACAATGTCAGTTTTCATCAACAAAAATACCCCAAATTTTTTTTCTCAGGGGCTCCCACCCCCGAACCCCCACTTTTCTCGGGGGCTGCCACCCCCGAACCCCTACCTAGGGCCTAGCCGATCCCGAACCCCGGTGAGGATATGTGCTGAGTGTACAATACTTTTCTGATTAGTCACTACATTTCAACAAGTCCACACCTACCACTTCATGCTCTTAAACCATTTCAGACATGACAAGAAAGTTTCCCTACTCTACTACCTATTTTGGTCCCTTTCCAAGTCCCTCAATAAACACAAGAACAACCCTTCCAGCCCGATTCTCCATTGCAGGCTTCTGCTGCTCATCAATGAGCATTGCAAAACCCTTGCATTGTTGGAAAATAAGAGGATTTTCGCCTCTTTGGGCAAGAGAAAGATGGAAGAGGGAGAAACCAGAAAGGAGAAAGAGTCCTCCTGCAAAAAAAGGAAAAGTGTTCCTGGGCTGGAAACAGAGGAAATGGTTAAGGAAAGTAGCAGAATGGAGATGGATGACTCCAATGGTGAAGACAGTTGGAAAGACAAGGAGCTGGGTAATGAGGAAGAAAGTGGGGATAATGAGCTTGATCACGAAAGCCCTATCCTCAGCGAATGCCCTGGTAAGGATAATAGCCATCTGATGGAAGAAGTGGAACTCAAGGATAATGAAGAAACCAAAGTGAATTTTGAGAAGGAAACAAACAAAGATTCTAAGAAAGACCTGACTAAGGACAGAGATAGTGAGGATAAGGAATGTGCTGGTAAAGGGCTTATCCTGGATAACCTCAAGAAACTCTCCGAGGCAAGAATGGATTACAATAGATGGACCTATGAGAGCCTGGAAAACCTAGAAAAAAATGGAATAAACTCAGATGAGAAGAGGGAGGATGAAAATAGAGAGCAGATTAAATGGAAGTAGGAAATGGAGAATAAGGTAAAATCGCTGGAAGAGGGAAAAGAAGCGATTAAAAATATGATGGGCATTATCCGACATATCCTCTTTGCCGTCACTAAAAACCTAGAGGACATCGCCAAGGTTTTTGATCATACCTACACTCTGAATCCGGTTGTGGATCTTGACCTGGATGATGAGACCTTCTAGACTGGAAGCAGTGATGCTACTCAGGTGGGCGGTACTGTGAAGAGAACTAGGGCCAGCATCAAGAATGCTGTGGCTGCATCCACTAAGGATCCCCCTAACCTCAAAGACAACATCAAGGAGCTACATGAAATTAGCAACACCCTGGCAAAAGCCTTGGAAAAAATCTAAATGCTGGAAGGCCTGCTGGCTTAATGGGGCTTTTTTGGGTTTTCTCTGGTTATCCGTTGGTTTTTTGTGGGTCTGATATTTTCTATTTCTCATCACTTTTGCTATTTATGTTGTTTTAGTTCTGCTTGTACAGGGTTTCAGGGCCCCTTCAAAACCTGCTTTTTCCTTAATAAAAAATATTCAAGTTTTGCAATTTTAACAGTGCGATCACCTTTATTCAGAGTCTCCAACTTATCCCATATAGCTTTTGTTGATGATTTATCTGATAATCCCATGATCTGCTGGTCTGATAAGGTTCTTAAGAGGGCTTCTCTAGCTCTGCAATCATTTTCAGTGTTCTTTTCCAAATTTGCCGGTGCAGGATTGCCAGATACCGCATCATGAGGAGTGTAACCTTTCTGAGTTATCTCCCAAATTTCCTTTCCAATGCATCTTAAATGAGTCTCCATCTGAATTTTCCATACTCCATAGTTTGTTCCATCAAGCCTAGAGTTGTCCTTCTGGTAAATAGTAGATGATTTATTAGCTACCATAGGATCTTCCCCAAGTGGTTAAGCTTCAACAAAAAGAGGACCAAGCTCTAATACCAATTGTTAGGATAACCGGTGGACAAATAAGAAGGGGGGTGAATCAATTGTCAATAAATTATGTGAATTAAAGCACCTAAAACCTTTTACTAGAATAATAGGAAATGAATATCACAATAACTAATAAAGCATTAAAACATAATTGTAAACCAAAAAATTAATACCATGCATCCATACCACATAACACCATGATTTATATGTGGAAAACTTGGTAAAGGGAAAAATACGGTGGGAAACCCTACCCACAGTCAGATGATACTTCTGCAGAAAGCATATGATTACAAAAGGGGCCTGCACATGCAGGAAGGCACACTGCCTAGAGCGCAATGCTCATCACAATGAAGTCTCACTAACTACAAAAGAGGTTAACCACCTCAAAACATTTAGATAACAATCCAAAAATAATAATTGCTTATGATAGCATCAAGCATGCCTGATTATAGTCCTGGTTAAGCTCAATACCAAAGGCATTAAACCTCTTGCATAAAACCAACTCGATCACCTATGATTGACCAAATCCTTTGCTCAAATGATTATTACATTATTCGTTCCTTTCTTATGATGTTCAATGAGATCTTACATATATTTATACAAACCTTGGACCTAAACAATTAGGTCGGCCACCCAAATGATAATTCAATAAATTCATTATATAATTTTGAAATAAAATCATAAAACATGTCGGTGTGAGGCCAAACAAATATCATCCAACCAATAAAACATCCCAAAAGAGCATCAAAAAGATCCATCAACACATTTCATGAAACCTTTCCATAACCTAGATAGCACCGGACCTAGATTAGATCCACACATACAAAAAAAATGACTCCAATTAGTCAAGGAATGGACGCAATCACCATCAGCATATTAGATCCCTTCTAGAAGCCGCACCAACACCACTTATGCATTATATCAAAGATCTTCAATAAATCTTTGCCCATGAAACCCTTATCGGACCTAAAAATAAGCTTACTAGAACATAGGATAGCATCTGATCATCAAATCAATACCAACTGACTAAAACATACTTCAGAAGCATATGAAATATTCATACAAACTTATTCCATCATTAAGATTATACCAGAAAAAATCAATTGATAATCTTTTCAATCCAATCCTTCTACTAGAAGCCAATAAACAACCATAATAGCTAGTGTTGACATTAATGACAACATCAATGCAACACATAATCAATTCCTTCATATTGCAAACACCATTAACTTGTAACCAAGTCTCCAGGCCACCAAAAGAAAAATGTGATCCTAACCAAAACTAAATACTAGCCAAACCACGCCTTTGAAAACTACCAGCAGCCAGCCTGACCCAGATAAGAACAAAATACATAGGGTTTTTCCAAGCTCCCTCAACCTTGAGAGTAGGTTTTATAAGGCTCCCACAACTTGAACACAAAGATCCCTCCAAACTCTCCACCTCAATAGGAGATAGAAGGGGGAAACCATAAAACAAACTAGTCTCTGTTTCCAACCATTCAAGGAACACAATACCCTCAGCCATTCTAAGAAACACTGATAAAAAAAACCCTTCTCACCCTCCACCTCAATAGGAAAGTGAGGAGAAACCAAAGAAGAACCCATCTGAGTCCTCAGATGACCAAAGAACAACACATAGATTACTCCCCAATAAGATTTCCAAGCAACAACCACAACAAACATCTTCACCTCTATAGAAGACAGGTCACCTTTAACATCATCCATCTCCACCTCTAAAGAAGATAGAGTCACATCTATAGGAAAAACTAAAGAGGATCACAAATGTTGAGAAAGAAGCCAAAAAATACAAGGGAATCCCACCAATGGGCCAAGAAAGACAGGAAGAAGAAAAACAACCCACCAAGAAAGAACACCAAACACCATCCTGTAATGTCCCCTTTTTAGCGTAACATGATATGGGGTGTCGCTAGCCTATTCTGACATGGTCCCGAGGGCTAACAAGGACATTGGTGGGATCCTAAGGTGTTTTGGCCTAGGTGTTTTCAGTATCAGGCCAATCAGTGCTGCTCTGACAGGGTTTCTAGACACTTACTATTTATAGTAAGTTAGTCTCCAAGCAGTGACTTGAAATTTTTAGTGTTTCCCTGGTTGGCATAATTATCAGTAAAAAATATTTGAAGGCGATAATGATTTAAAGGGATTATCAACAATGTTTTAACATTTAAAGATAAAGTGTGAAGTTAAATTAAATATTTAACTTTATCGTTATATTATAAGGTTGGGAATATAAAGTAATGTTTAAAATATTCAAAGTTCCCTTTAATGTGTACATTGTGGGAAATAATATTTTATTCTAAAATGTATTATCTCACATTTAGGAAATGAAGTGTTTGCATCCAGGAAGAAGATATAAATTGAGGTTGAGAGCTCTCTTTTGGGGTATGCTGAGATGAGATTAATGTTATGCTGTTGGATTTCGTAGAGATCTGATTATTGGGCTTGGAGGATGGAATTCCTCTTTGCTAGCATTCTCTTTGCTGTTGAAAGACACAGTCAGGAGGATTAATGGTGTTTTCATTCAGGAAACACATTGGGCTTCATCTGGTGCTCTCGCATGAAGTTTTTACAGGGGTTTGAAAGTGCAGATTTGAAGATAGTGATTTTGCTACAGTACCGCGTGAATAATGTTTTTTCTACAGTACCGCATGAATAGTGTTTTTGCTATAGTACCACATGAATAGTGTTTTGCTACAGTACTATGTGAATAGTGTTTTTGCTACAGTGCCACGTGAATAGTGTTTTGCTACAGTGCCACGTGAATAGTGTTTTGCTACAGTGAGCGTGAATAGTGAAAATGCTATAGTGATATGAATAGTGCTGCTATAGTGCATGAACAATGTTGGTATGAAGTTTACTTGTTTTTCTTGCTGATTAGAAGTTTGGAAGGCTACCATTACGTCTACAGACCACTACAACATTCAATTCTAAGTTTCTTCTATCATATTTTCATAACTAAGCATTGTAATTGTTGAATACAAAGCTGAATAATTGTCGCAGCCCATAAGGCAGTTGAATGTGCACATTTATATTGCAAATCAGTATTTAACAACAAATAAGAAGTTTCAGGTTTTGCATATATTGTTGTATGTTTGTCAAGTGTTTGATAAAATGCCATGTTGATTATTAAGCAATTTAATTGATATCACATAGTAGTTTGCAAGTCTCTTTCATTGGAAAATAGGGGTGGTCATTATAGTGGTATCAGAGCTATAAGTCCTGCCATCTTGTGGAGGTCTTACAGAGACTTTGGAACAACCGGATAGAGGGAAAAGTGTTTGACGAAATATCAAAACACTAAAATCAGAAATTAATGAATTAAAAAACATGCTAAGCATGTATGTTTAAGCATGCAACAGGGGCCTTATAACTTCTGCTATACCGAAGCAAGACAAAACTGAAATTTGAACTCACAGAGCAAGCAGTCTAGTTCATCCATGCAGGTGGACATAGAATCTAGTCATACAGACATAGAGGAGATATTCTTTGATCAAGACAGCAGTATGGGTGACTGAGATGATAGGAATACCGGTCCAGATCAGGGGGAGGTAATGTTCAGATAGTTACTGGGTACGTTAGAGTAAGGGCAGCGTATGCAGCAGGAGCAAAATAGGCGAATGGACATGATGTTGTAGCTTATGGCTAGACAGATGGGCGTCAACATTAATCCAGGTGATGCCAACAATGGAAACAATAACAATGGGAGAAACGATAATAATAGGGGCAATGATAATAATGGAGGCCGAGGCAACAACAATGGCCCTGAGAATAATATTAATGGTAATAATGGACATGGTAACAATGGGAATGAGGCGGATAAATTTAGACACATTGCACGCCTAGCTCGAACAACGAGCTCGAGACCTCTTCTACCCACCTTCCCACCTAGGGATCTAGTTCAACCAGTGAACGAACTGTAGATTATTGGGTTACAGGGTCAGTTCAGGAGGGACTGGGAGGCCAGTGGACCCGAGTTTCAGGTAGATATTTCCCTCAAAGATTATATGGACTTGAGGATGAGACATATGCCTAGAGCAGGAGGGAGGAATTAGAATTTTGAGATGAGAAAGAAAGTTGGAAAAATTTCCTTGCCTTATTATGATGCTTTAGGGAAGATGACCGCACGAGCTTGGGTGCAGAAGGTAGATACATACTTGCAACTAAATCCTATGCCTGAGGAGGAGGCTATCAAGTATGCGGCTATGCATTTGGATGGCATTGCGCATGAATGGTGGCATCATGGCATGGTGACTCTGGGGCATAATTAGATTACATCCTATGAGGAATTCATAGAAAGATTGATTGAGAGATTTGACACTAGGGATCTCGAGTTACATTTCAAGGAGCTAGCACAATTAAAATAGTCAGGTTCTGTGGATGCTTACATCACCAAGTTTCAACATTTGTCTGTACTTGTTACTGATATCTCTCCTAGGATATTGGTGGTGTTATTTTGTGATGGGCTTGCTAATCCATTATGTGGTTGGGTGAAGGGACATGATCCACTCACCTTAGCAGAAGCAACTAAAAAGGCACGAGATTTAGCCCCTTCGGTATACAAAGGAAAATACCATTCAATAGATTCTTCCTACTGCAAGGACAAAGACAAAAAACCATTTTAGAAAGAGTATAACAAATCCAAAGAAGGATCAAAAGGACTAGACAGTGAAACCTTGAATGAACTTCGAAAGAAGAAACTGTGCTTCTAGTGTAGAGAGCCTTGGGACTTATCTCATAAATGCCCTCTCAAGGCTAAGGCAAATCAAATGGAGTATTTTTCAGTAGAGGAGTCAGAGTCAGAGGGGGAGGATCAACACTCCGATTTAGATGAGGGTAACACGATAGAGGAGAGCAACATTCCTAAGGATGATAGATCATTGGCACGCTTGACAGGGGCCCAAAAGGTAATCACATTTAAGGTCAGGGGTACTATCCAGGGGCAGAAAGTGATATCTCTCATTGACACTGGGGCTACACATAACTTTATAGATACACAGTTGGTAGCCAGGAGAGGCTTGCAGACAAAGGAGCATGATGGTTTTAGAGTCATGGTGGCTAATGGCCAAAAGCTATTATGTACTCAGAAGGTTTCAAATCTTCACATTAGATTTGGAGATGGCTATGAGTTGGAGGATGATTTCTATGTTGTGGACATGGGAGATTACGACATCATCCTCAGTATGACATGGATGGCATCATTCGTTGAGTTCACTTTCAACCTAGTGAAGTTGGGAATGAGGTTTCAGCATGAGGGTAGGACTGTTGTACTCAGGGGACTTTCAGATGGGAGTTGCAGGGTAGTCTCTTTGAGGAGAATGGAGAGACTTTTTCAGCATAATGACATAGAGTGGGCAACAAAGTGCTTAGTTATGTCATCTTCACTAGAGCCTCGAGTGAAGAGTCATCCACCAGATATACAGGAGATTCTTGACAGACATGCCAAGGTATTCAGTGATATTCCTCATGGGGTTCCTCCTGATAGGGGTGTAGAGCATGTTATTGAGCTCGAGGAGGGAGCCAAACTAGTGATGATCACTCCCTATCATCATCCTAAGAAACATAAAGATGAGATAGAGAAGGCAATTAAGGAGTTTTTGGAAATGGGGCACATCAGGCCTAGCAAAAGCCCCTTTGCTTCAGCTGTAGTTCTGGTAAAGAAGAAGGATGGGACAATGTGCATGTGCATCGATTATAGGGCATTGAATAAGAAAACAATAAAAAACAAATATCCCATTCCTCGAATTGATGAGTTGATTGATGAATTGCATGGAGCATGCTTTTTCACCAAAATAGACTTACAGTCTGGATACCATCAGATTAGGATGAGGGCATAGGACATTGCGAAAACTGCTTTCCAGTGTCATTATGGTCACTTTGAGTTTCTGGTTATGCCATTTGGGCTAACCAATGCACCTGCTACTTTTTAGAGTTGTATGAATCATACATTCCGGGGACAGTTGAGAAGATTTATCTTGATTTTTTTTGATGACATCTTGATCTTCAGTAGGACTTGGGAAGAGCATCTACAACATCTTGAGGAGGTGTTGTTCATTCTAGAGAGGGAGTCATTGTATGCCAAGGAATTGAAATGCGAGTTTGGCATGACTGATCTTCTCTACCTTGGGCATATCATTAGTATAGATGGTGTTTAGGTTGATCCCGAATAGATTAGAGCTATAGTAGATTGGCCTACTCCCACAAACCTCACATAGCTCAAGGGGTTCTTTGGTTTATGTGGGTTTTACAGAAGGTTTGTTAAGGGGTTTTCATAGACTGCAGTACCTTTGACAGACCTCACTAAAAAGGGAGCATTCTTATGGATAGAAGCAGCACAGCGATGTTTTGACCACTTCAAACAAGTGATGTCATCTTGTCCAGTTTTAGCTCTACCAGATTTCACGAAGCCATTTGAACTTTAGTGTGATGCTTCGGGTGATGGGATAGGGGCAGTATTGATGTAGGAGAAACATCCCATTGCATTCGAGAGTAGGAAGCTCCGAGGTGTTGAGAGGAGCTATTCTATCTATGACAGGGAGATGTTGGCCATAATGCATGCATTGGCCAAATTCCGATCATACTTAGTAGGTGGACGGTTTGTGATCAAAACTGATCACAATAGCATAAAATATTTCATGAGCCAGCGTGATCTTAATGACAAGCAGCAAAAATGGATCAGTAAATTGCAAGCTTATGATTTTGACATAGAGTTTGTCAAAGGGAAGAAGAATGTGGTGGCCGATGCTTTATCCAGGAGACTGCATGTTTGCGCTCTAGTTGAGATTTCAGGGGATTGGAGAGATCAGATTATACCAGAGTATGCAGGGGATACTTGGGCTTTTGGGATAGTCGCAGGTACCATACAGGATGATAGGTATATGGTGTTGGATGGGTTGATCAGATTTCAGGATAGGATTTATTTGATTCCTACATCACTGTTCAAGGGGGAAATTTTAAGGGCGTTCCATGATGCGCCTATAGCTGGACATCCTGGGATCTTCAAAACTTATAGGCAGAGCCATGAAAGGTTTACTTGGAGGGGACTTAAGGATGATGTACAGAGATATGTGAAGGAGTGTGCAGTATGTTAGTAGAATAAGGGAGAGCACACTTTCCCTGCAGGGTTGCTTTAGCCTTTGCCCATTCCAGATAGGAAGTGGGAAAGCATATCCATGGACTTCATCACCAGACTACCTAGAGTGCAAGGGCGAGATTGTATATATGTTGCGGTAGACCACTTGACAAAGTTTGCCCATTTCTTCGCTATACCATCTACTTACACAGTAGCGCAGGTGGCAGACCTCTTTTACAAGGAGATATTCAGATTGCATGGGTTGCCCAGGTTTATAATGAGTGATTGGGATAGCAGATTTTTGAGTGCTTTTTGGTAGGAGCTCTTTCGGTTGTGTGGTATGGAGCTCACACCCAACACTAGTTATCATCCACAGACAGATGGTTAGATAGAGATTGTGAATAAGTGGGTTGAGGGTTATCTGCGAAATTATGTGACTGCACAACAGAGGGCTTGGGTGAGATGGTTACATATGGGGGAATATTGTTACAACATGACATATCATATGTCTATCAGGATGACACCCTTCATGGCAATTTATGGCTACAAGGCGCCAAGCTTTGTTGACATAGTCTTGGGGGATAGCAGAGTACCCAAAGCCCAAGACTCATTGCAGGATAGTCAGGACATCCTGAGGGCGCTCAAGGAGAATATACAGTAGGCATAGAATCAACAAAAGTTGTATGCCAATCAACATAGGGTGGAGCGCAGTATTGAGGTTGGTGACATGGTGTATTTGAGGTTACAGCCATATAGACAGTCATCACTCAAGAAGAGCAGAGCAAAGAAGTTGAGACCCCAGTTTTATGGCCCCTATAGAGTCATTCGCAGGGTAGGTGAGGTTGCCTATGAGATAGAGCTTCTAGAGGGTAGCTGTGTGCACAATGTGTTCCATGTATCAAGGCTTAAGAAAGCCATTGGTTAGGGTGTGGTGCCTTCAGCAGATTTACCTCCGTTAGATGAGGAAGGGAGACTAGTGCTGATCCCTGTAGCTATTCTGGATGTCAGGGAAAGGAAACTTAGGAACAAAATAATTAAGGAATACTTGGTGAAATGGAGAGACCTACAAGATGAGGATGATACATGGGAGAATGAGTAGGTATTGCAACATTCAGGACCAAATTTGCTTGAGGACAAGCAATTTCAAGGGGGGTGGACTGTAATGTCCCCTTTTTAGCGCAACATGATATGGGGTGTCGTTAGCCTATTCTGACATGGTCCCAAGGGCTAACAAGGACATTGGTGGGATCTTGAGGTGTTTTGCCCTAGGTGTTTTCAGTTTCAAGCCAATCAGTGCTGCTCTGACAGGGTTTCTAGACACTTACTATTTATAGTAAGTTAGTCTCCAAGTAGTGACTTGAAATTTTTAGTGTTTCCCTGGTTGGCATAATTATCAGTAAAAAATATTTGAAGGTGACAATGATTTAAAGGGATTATCAACAATGTTTTAATATTTAACGATAAAGTGTGAAGTTAAATTAAATATTTAACTTTATCATTATATTATAAGGTTGGGAATATAAAGTAATGTTTAAAATATTAAAAGTTCCCTTTAATGTGTACATTGTGGGAAATAATATTTTATTCTAAAATGTATTATCCCACATTTAGGAAATTAAGTATTTGCATCCAGGAAGAAGATATAAATTGAGGTTGAGAGCTCTCTTTTGAGGTATGCTGGGATGAGATTAATGTTATGCTATTGGATTTCGTAGAGATTTGATTATTGGGCTTGGAGGACAGAATCCCTCTTTGCTAGCATTCTCTTCACTGTTGAAAGACATAGTTAGGAGGATTAATGGTGTTTTCATTTAGGAAACACATTGGGCTTCATTTGGTGCTCTCGCATGAAGTTTTTATAGGGGTTTGAAAGTGCTGATTTGAAGATAGTGATTTTGCTATAGTACCATGTGAATAGTGTTTTTTCTACAGTACCGTGTGAATAGTGTTTTTGCTACAGTACTGTGTGAATAGTGTTTTTTCTATAGTGCCGCATGAATAGTGTTTTGCTACAATGCCACGTGAATAGTGTTTTTCTACAGTGAGCGTGAATAGTGAAAATGCTACAGCTCCATGAATAGTGCTGCTATAGTGCATGAACAATGTTGGTATGAAGTTTACTTGTTTTTCCTACTGATTAGAAGTTTGGAAGGCTACCATTACATCTGCAGACCACTACAACATTCAATTCCAGGTTTCTTCTATCATATTTTCATAACTAAGTATTGTAATTGTTGAATACAAAGCTGAATAATTGTCGCAGCCCATAAGGCAGTTGAATGTGCACATTTATATTGCAAATCAGTATTTAACAACAAATAAGAAGTTTCGGGTTTTGCATATGTCAAGTGTTTGATAAAATGCCATGTCAATTATTAAGGAATTTAATTGATATCACATAGTAGTTTGCAAGTCTCTTTCATTGGAAAATAGGGGTGGTCATTACACATCCAGAGTGACAACCCTCTCAACTAGAGATAGCAAATTGCCACAAAATCTTCAGCAAAGTCCATAGGGCACAAAAAACTCTGACAGATGCCACAACAAATGACAGAGAAGAAGCCCACCAAGCTCACAACAACAAAAGGCTCTCCCCAAGGAAGTCCAAAAAACATCCCAAACAGGGCCTCCAAAATAGAGCAAGATCCCACCAAAGAGAAACACCAAGCCTTAGGACCCAACAGGAAATAAGTAGGCCCAAGTAAGAAACCCCTCAACAAGATCTAGGCCACAAGGATCCTCTCTCCAATAGGACATCAAACCCAAAACCTCGCACATAGTCCACAAGAATAGGTGCAACCCAGAAAAGTAGAGCTAGAGAGTGGGGACTACCGACCCATCTGGGATTAGGAAGCATTCATCTTCCTCACCTGGGCTAGAACATCAAAGATATCCACACCAAATAATCCCCAGAGCACAAACAACACTAGACCAGAGTAGCCAAAAACTGATCCACACACACCAGCGAGAAGACATCCTTGAGAAAAATCCCATGCATAGGACCATAGAGGCAAGAAGGGCATGGACGAAGGAAAGCCACACCATCTACATCTGCATCATCTCTTTCACTCTCCCTTGCATATTCACCTTGCACTGAAACCCTAGTGGACACCCGCTTGCTCCCACTCCCGCTCCACATATATAAAAAAAATAATTTGGAATGTTGTTTGCTTGCTTCTGGCTTATTTTGGAGTTTTTAACAAATAGTTTGGATGACATATGATTTCTAGGTCGTACTGGTATCTGATAAACTCAATGAAATTGATGATTAGGAATACTAATAATAAGGAATTTTTGTTGTCTTCCATAATATCTCTTATTATTTAAGGTGAGGAAACTTCCCCTTTTAATATTTGAGTAATAGGTTTTAAGACCAATATATTAAAAGAGAGATGAATCCAATAGATCTAGCTAGAATCCAAATAAGAAAAGTCCTAAAATTTTGATTAGATTCATCTACGTTTTGTTTGCCACCCTTTTTAATTGAAATTTGGGTGTGAATTGTGAAATTAGGGAAAGACAAGGGATACTTGAGGAGGAATAGTAAAAGTAGATTGGTACAAGTATCCAACAGAGCCACAAATAGGGATCTAGATAGAAGAAGAGAATCAAATCTTGCTCAGGTAAAAGTTTGGCTTGATTTTCTAGGAATAGGTATCAAAGATTCATGTTGGTCCTCCAATTTTTGCTCCATCAAAATCTGAACCTATTTGTCATCATCAACTCTGTCAGAATCTTTGAGTACAGCTCCTAAGTTAATTCCCTCAGATCTACAATGGTTGATAGGAAAATTGATGGTGAAATGAATTTTGAATGTAATCACAAATGTTGGATGCAATGGTATGACAAATATATGAACATGAAAGACCTAATAAAACACATATGCTTGCATGAAGATTGATGTAACTTTGCTTCATAATTGTTGAAGGATGAAATTCTATCTTGTGTAAAATTTTGCAACTAATCCTGCAAAATAGAGAAAAGATCTAGCAAGAAAGTAAAAGAGCAAAACTTGCAAAGAAAATCAGAACAAAGAACTCATCAACCATTTTCATTATGTAAAGCAGAAAATCGAACCCTAGTTGCTCTCCCCTTTCCAACTCCAAGGAGAGAGAAGGGAGGTCACTAGGGTTGACGGTTTTCACTTACGGAAGACTTTACATTCAAAAGAGGGGTTGAAACCCACAAGATCCAATCCCACACAATGCAAGATTGGATTCTAAATGAGTTTCAAGGGTTAAGAGAGCAAGGCTACCCTCTTTTGTAAAGAATGTAGATAGAAGGATTGAGCTAGGAATGCATGTAAAGTGAGAAAGATTCGCTTATAAACAGAGATAGGACTATAGGATGAAGCTGCGGACCTGGAATTAGCAGTAAAATGTCAAGATGATACTGTCCTGCAAATTTGAGTGAAAGTTGACGGGACGATGGCGCCCAACGTGCACACGGTCCTCCGAAAAATCTGCGAAATGAAGGGGGATCTGTTCGTCTCTGCACAAGGATTCCAGATCTTCAATTACAGCCGCGTACCTGCAACCTACACACAGAAAAGAGAGGACGATTGGGGGGTTAGGGATTAGGGGTTTGCCCTTAGGTCAAACCCCGGTTTTGGAATTAACCAAGAAATGAGAATGCTATAAATGTAAATGATTGTAATGTAATCAAGTACTAATACCTTGTTGTAAGAATGTTTGTATTCTTACATGCGAAGGTGTAAATGTTGTTGTATGTTGTATGTTGTATGTGATCTCCTCTTCAATGGTTGAATCCTTGTGTTGAATGCAACACCTAGCCTTGAATGGAGACTTAGAATGATCAATTGCTTGAAGGAATTCTTGAATGCTTGAATGTTTGAATGTTTGAATATCGCTTTCACCTCTTTTCCATCTCCCCTTTCTAGGAGAGGAAAAGTAGTTTATATACTTGTCAATTAGGGTTGATAGAATGATTTTTTTGACATTGGGCCGACCTAGAAAGATTATTTTCCAATTTGCAAACTTAAAGACCCAATGCCCCATAAGAGATCGGGCCCAAAATAGGGCCAGGGACCAGGGTGCTGGGCGCCATGGTCCCACCTCCAGGGATAGCAGGGTGCAAGGAGGGTCAGGCCAGGGTGCTAAAAAATGCAGTTTTTGGTGTCATGAACAAGTTTCGGGGTCTCCATTCAGGTTCCGTGTTGCATCGCCATCGTGAAGACCCAAATGCAATCGAAATTGCAAGTGTCACAATTTTAGGACGTTACATTTAGCCCCCACTTTAGCAGGAGTATAAGCATACGCCCATACTTCCGATAAAGTACAAGGAAACATCATTGAAAGACTTTCACCATGTCAAGGAGGCAAGACACACCAAGCCCCCAGTGGACTAAGGATCTTACGACTTCGATTGACAAAGTAAAAGGGAAGATGACGAGGGAGAACCATGACTGTCAGTAGTAAGGTTCCCTCACTATGAGTCATGCAAGAGAAATACCAAAAATTTTCAAGGCAAAGCTAAGTTCGCCAAGAAATTTTCAAGTATCCTAAAGGGATAGATGGGGTGTATGCCCCCCTACATTAAAGCGATCGCACACGCCTCAATGGGGGTGATTGCTTTAAGGTAGTGATACACATAAGAAATGAGAAGGGAAAGGAGCACGTTATCACAAAGATTTAGCCCCCAAGTGTGAGATAAACCCAAGGATAATAGACACAAAACACAAAGCATGAGGTGACTTCACTTTCCTCGAGGTCAGTATGCTGTATGATAATTCATGTATATCATATGTATGTATGCATAATTGTTCTTCTTTCCCCAATCAAGGAAGGTCACCTAGAAGAAGGGAACACATGTGTCTTTTGAGTCAACATGAGAGAGACCAAAAGAGATCTCAATGCTTTGCATCGTCCTCAAGTAGACAACACTAAGGACAACAAATAGAAGAATGAGAATAACATATAGAAGAAGTAACGAAAGAGAGGAGGAGAGAATTTGCTATGCTAATGAAAACTATTCTAGCATGTCATCTACCCCCCAATCATGCTGATCAATATTTCGGGAAGGCAAGAAACACGCTAGAGGAGGAACATTCAACACAGCAGATGGAGCTATCACAAGATCCAAACAAGGGCTATGTTCATGTTCCAAGCCACGTTGTTCTTGTCTAGGAGCTAGGATAAGTGCTTTAGAAAATTTGTTAGATAAATGGTTATCAACATCAACATATTCATATTCACTATCAGAAGCAAGAGAAGTAACATTTTCATCATGAATAACATTTTCATCTATATCATCATCAAGATTTATGAAAATAGGATCTTTAACTCGCACAGGATCAAAATCATCATGTATCTTATGTTTAGGAGATTTTGGCTCAATCTCTGGCTGAGGAGAAAATGGAATAATACTAGCTGAAGGTGTTTTTGGAGATTGCAAAGTTTGAGAAGCAGCTGCCTGAGCTCTAAGACAACGCTTTCGTCGGTGTTCATGCGCAGAACGATTTCGTCTAGTCTTAGTAGGAAGTGGAGAAGATTGAGGAGGAGGAATGTTCTCATCCTTATCACTTGGGTGTTTAGGATGTGATCTCTTAGGTTGGATAATAGGAGAAGAGGAAGGTCTCTTCTCTCCATAAAAGGAAGGAGGAGGAACTGCTCCATATAAAGGAGGACTATTTGGTTTAGGAAGGAGACCAAGTCCATCATGACGAGGAGGTATAGGCCTACTTTTAGAAAGTTTATTAGACATAGACATAGTCACATCCATAGGAATGGGTTGGGAATCTTCTTGAGGAAAGACATTAGTTTTATCTTTCAAAGGAAGAACTTCCTTCTCAAGAATGATAGGAATATCAAGTTTGGGTGTTCTAGGTTCACTTAGAGATAGGATCATATCTGTTTTCCACTTTTGATAAGATTTGAAAAGATGATCACTTCGTGGAGGAAGAGATTGGAATTGTTTAGGCCAAAAATAATCAATAGGAACGCTACAAGTTCTTTCAGCTGGTTTAAAGAGACTATGATTGATAGTAACAACTTCACCATTATAGGGGAATTTCAAACATTTATGAATAGGAGAAGCAATAGCTTTCATGGAAGATAGCCAGGCATAGCCTAGCTTCACACGAAATTGTTCGGATGAAGGAATAATAGAAAAGTTCACATCAAGGGATTTGTTATGGACCTCAATAGGTAATGTAATAGAACCAATTGCAGGAGAAGAAAATGCATCAAATAATTTCACAATCACATCTGTTTTGTCATAGATCACTTGATTCAATTGTAAAGTAAAAAGAAATTCTTCAGTAATAACATTAACCATGCAAGAAGAGTCAATAAGCACTCCACGGCAAGGTGTATTCTTGACTTTTGCAACTATGTATAAAGGACCATCAGGTGCTCTAATAGTTTCACTAGAATCAAATGTGATGGAAGGTTCTTTAGGGTTTTCTTGCTGCTCTACAAAGTTAATCACATTCGGAGTCATAGACACAAGACCATCAGATGAGAGAGAGGAATCATTAGTCTCAATCACATTAGAGGTATGAGAAGGTAATGGATCAGTAAAAATCTTAAGAGTTTGGTTAGGAGGAGCTACAGATGTGTTGCCTTTATCATTCACACCAGAAATAGAGATAGTATTATTATCAATCAAATCTTGAATTTTGCCCTTTAAAGCAAAACATTTTTCAGTATCATGCCCAGGTTGACGATGAAATTAACAAAAAGATTTGTTATCAAAATAGGGTGAATTAATCTTTGCAGGATCTATTTGCCTTATAGGAGGGAGACTAAGCACATTTTGTTCCAATAACTTATTCATAATACTATGCAATGATTCATTCAAAGGAGTAAACTTTCTTTCTTTCTTGAAAAATTTAGAAATAGGAGGCACACCTGATGCTGCATTCACATTGTTGTTGATGATGTTTTCATTGAACTTGATGGTTTCTCTGTTCGGTTTAAACTTCCCAAATGGTTGTTGACTACTATCACCCTTATCACTCGGAGCCATAGGATTTGCTTGTTCCATTTGACTCACAGTCAGTTGATAATTGTGAAGAGTTGCACACAACTGTTGGAAAGAAGTAAACTCAGAAAACAGAAGTTTGTCTCGAATATCTTTTTGTAAATTAGAAATAAAGATTCTTTGAATATCATTGTCAGGCACTGGAAAAGAAATTTGAGCATACAAATGCTTATATCTACCAATGAAATCAATCACTTTTTCTTTAACACCTTGTTACAATGCATTAAATCAATCAAAGTAACTTTAGGACTTATATTGTTTTGAAATTGTTGAATAAAAGCATTTGCAAGTTGTTCAAAAGAAGTAATAGAATAAGAAGGCAACGAGCAATACCATTGTAGGGCTTTATCTCTTAATGTCCTAGTAAACAGTTTTGCAAGCAACCTTTGGTCATAAGCAAAATTGGTACATATTGTTTGAAAAGTCTTAACATGTGTTAGAGGATCACCTTTACCATTATAAAGCTCCAAATGTGGGATTTCAACATGCTTAGGAGGGATAGCTCGAACAATGTCAAGAGAAAGTGGGCTCGCAACATCAAATGTGGGCACACTAAACTTAGATTGATTCATAGAGGCAATTTGTTGCTGTAAAGAAGAGACAGTTTGTGCAAGATTGTTAATGGTCGCTTTAGTTGAGGAGTTCATATTAGATGTGTTAGATTGTGATGGAGGTATTATGTTATTGAAAGAAGGTATTGATTGAGAGTAAGGTGGCGGGACACTATGATATTTAGTCATAGGAGATGATTGGAAAAGAGGAGCACTACAAGGAGGAATGGAATGGTTAAATGAATTGCCCCCTTGCGTCATGTTCATCTGTGGAGATGTAATAGGAACACTTATTGAAGGAATGAATGAAGAAGTTGGATTGAATGAAGGAAGAGGGTTAATTTAAGAGGAAGGATTGCCCCCATGACTGGTGATCATAGGCGGAATGTCTTGTATAGAAGTAGTCATTATGTTTGATGTAAAGGTAGGTATGCTAGCAATAGAAGTCGTCAAAGGAATAGAATGATTGACTTGAGTAGGAGGTTGTGTATAACCTAAAGTTTTAGCACAACTCTTCATAGGCATCACATTCGAATCCACAATGTGTGCAATACCACGCAAAATATCAATTCCATTCTTATCACTTTGAACCATACATTTTAGACCCTCAATTAATGAAAGAGCTTGACTATCGGGATACTCTTGAGACATCCATTGCTGAAAATCATCAAATTGGTTATCCAATTTTGAAAGTTGTTCTACAAAAACCTCATGGAGAGCTTCTTCATCATTAGGAGGATTAGAGGAATTACCCGTGTCCTCGTTAAAAAGGCTATTCAAATTAAGTTCCATCTGCTCAGTAATTAAACCTTGGAAAGACTTAATTCTAAGGCTTCGTCTAACAGGAATAGTGTAAGTAGGGCTTATTGTTGTAAAACTCATGCACTAGAGAGTGAGAGAAGATTTTGAATTTAGAGGTAGAAAATTTCAATAAAATCAGCCAATCTCCCAGATTTAAGCTGTTAAATGCAATCAGAACAATCTACCGAAATTTCAGAAAAAATGTCAGGGACCGTGGCGAACGGAGTGCACACGGTCCTTGCAACTTTTTTCGAAATTTTCAGGGATGAAAGTTATGATGATTTTAAAGCTAATCTGAAAAAATTGAATGATTTTATGATCTGTAGATAGGCCAAATTAAAGTTGCAATCTCAAAATTGAACCCTACCAAGATTGTTGAAAAATACAAAATTTGAATTTTGAAAAAGAGAGGGAAACTGAAATTTTGAATTTTATGATTTTAGAGGGAATACCAAAAGCAATGCAAGTTTTTAAATTTAAAAGTTGACTCAATTTCATGCAAAATTCAATTTTGAAAGCGGAAATCAAAGTTGGTGTAATTAAACACTTAATTTCAAAAGTCACAAATTACAAGAATTTGAATAAAGCACTAAAATTTTGAATGGATGCCAACACACTTTTCAGATTTAGGACAGTAAGAAACACAATTTTGACACACAATTTCAATTTCAACAATTTTTGAATGATTAGAACCCTTAATCCAAGCAATCACTAGACCAACTTTGACTTTAATTTTGAAAGTGTTAGAATTGATAAAATCAGCCAAGAATCTGGATTTTAGCAGAAAAATACAGTAAGATCTAGCTCCCGAAATTTTGGAAAAAATGTCGGGGACAATGGCGCTCGGGGTTCACATGGTCCTCACAACTTTTTTCCAAATTTTTAGGGATGAAAGATATTATGATTTTGTTGTGGAATCCACAGTTACAGCTGATTTGGAGATGTTTTGATTAGTGAAATTGTCAGTCAAAGGTTGAATCAAGAGGGTTTTAAAAATTAGGGTTTTGACACTTAACCACTTAATTTTTAGAATTAAAGCACCAATATGAATTGATAATTTGTAATAGAAGGGTAGATCTGAAACAAGCATTAATAATTAAACATTTCGCAAGCTCAATTACTAAAAAGAAAATTTAGGGTTTTTATGCAATTAACCTCTAAAATTTGCAAAAGATCAAACATGGAAATGTAATCAAGGCATCTAATTTTCAGATCTAACCATGAATAATCAGAAAGGATGTTCACGTCAGGTTCACCAAAATGTAAAGCGGAAAATCGAACCCTAGTTGCTCTCCCCTTTCCAACTCCAAGGAGAGAGAAGGGAGGTCACTAGGGTTGACAGTTTTCACTTAGAGAAGACTTTACATTTAAAAGAGGGGTTGAAACCCACAAGATCCAATCCCACACAATGCAAGATTGGATTCTAAATGAGTTTCAAGGGTTAAGAGAGCAAGGCTACCCTCTTTTGTAAAGAATGTAGATAGAAGGATTGAGCTAGGAATGCATGTAAAGTGAGAAAGATTCGCTTATAAACAGAGATAGGAATATAGGATGAAGCTGCGGACCTAGAATTAGCAGTAAAATGTCAAGATGATGCTGTCCTACAAATTTGAGCAAAAGTTGACGGGACGATGGCACCCGGTGTGCACACGGTCCTCCAAAAAATCCGTGAAACAAAGGGGGATCTGTTCGTCTCTGCACAAGGATTCCAGATCTTCAATTACAGCCGCGTACCTGCAACCTACACACAGAAAAGAGAGGATGATTGGGGGGTTAGGGATTAGGAGTTTGCCCTTAGGTCAAACCCCAGTTTTGGAATTAACCAAGAAATGAGAATGCTGTAAATGTAAATGATTGTAATGTAATCAAGTACTAATACCTTGTTGTAAGAATGTTTGTATTCTTACACGCGAAGGTGTAAATGTTGTTGTATGTTGTATGTTGTATGTGATCTCCTCTTCAATGGTTGAATCCTTGTCTTGAATGCAACACTTAGCCTTGAATGGAGACTTAGAATGATCAATTGCTTAAAGGAATGCTTGAATGCTTGAATGCTTGAATGTTTGAATGTTTGAATATCGCTTTCGCCTCTTTTCCATCTCCCCTTTCTAGGAGAGGAAAAGTAGTTTATATACTTGTCAATTAGGGTTGATAGACTAATTTTTCCGACCTTGGGTCGACCTAGAAAGGTTATTTTCCAATTTGCAAACTTAAAGACCCGACACCCCATAAGAGACGGGGCCTAAAATAGGGCCAGCGACCAGGGCACTGGGCGCCATGGTCCTGAGGGACCAGGGCACTGGGCGCCATGGTCCTGAAGGACCAGGGCACTGGGCACCATGGTCCCACCTCCAGGGACAACAGGGTGCAAGGAGGGTCAGGCCAGGGTGCTAAAAAATGCAGTTTTTGGTGTCATGAACAAGTTTCGGGGTCTCCATTCAGGTTCCATGTAGCATCGCCATCGTGAAGACCCAAAATGCAGTTGAAATTGCAAGTGTCGCAATTTTAGGACGTTACACATTATAACAAATTTGTATGACTACAAATTATATATAGATCACAAGAGCATAAATTATGCATGAGATGCATGAAATTTCTGAAGATTAACAATTAACTGCATGAAATGTTGAAATGGAACTGAAGTAGGCAGAGGAAGTTAAAAATCTATAACTCCTTTGTTAGCTTATGCATGAGCAAGAGTCTCTCCACAAATTATGGAGATAACAGACTCCAAAGTTGCGCTAACACCCCCCCTTAAGCCTAACTAAGGAGAGATATGAGAAATATGGGTTTTGGAAATAAAGCCTGATTAGGAACCCAATTACAAAGAAGAAAGGAGAAAACTCCTAACCATTATTCGAACTTAAGAAGAAAGATGCAAACTACAAACAAATCCACACTGCAATAGGATTGTACAAAATCATAGAAATCACTGCATGAGTACCTCTGGGATACTTTGAAAATGCAGTTGTACATAATCTACATTGCTCAAATGGATGAGCAAACAGGTACACGGTTTCTGAATACAAAAGATGATCATATGAAGATAGGAAGATATGAATCTACAAAAATATGCTCCAAACTGAGGAAGTACAAAGATGACCTCCGGTTGGGATGATGTCATTATATATCCATTGCTCAATAATGTCCCACTAGAAAGAAACTCTGGAAGCACTCGGGGATGCGACTCTAGAATATCATGTAGAACCCTACTAGAAAGAATCTCTAGGAGCAAACAAAGTTGCAACATTGGAATCTCATGTAGATAGGAATTTAGAACAAAATAATACTTTTGACTGTCAATTGAAGGAAGAGTGCGTAGCAACTTCAATCTTCTATTTATTTAGGAAACTTATTGAAATAAACCTAGACTAAATGCATTAAGCAAAACCCCATATAAACTTTCTAAAAGTTTAATTTTTACAAAGCCCCAAATTTTCCAGATCTTCATCACACGGTGCTTGCAAAGCACACACAATTTTAAAGAATCAATATAGAAAAAAAATAGCAAGGAGCATGCAAAAATTAGGGAAATAATATGCATGAATCTAGAAATAGACGTCAGCTTCCATGGTGATGGTAATCTTCATAAATCTGACAACAAATAATTGTTGTGCTCCTTCCTTCTAGCTTCAGGCTCTGATACCATGTAAAATTTTGCAGCTAATCTTGCAAAATAGAGAAAAGATCTAGCAAGAAAGTAAAAGAGCAAAACTTGCAAAGAAAATTAGAATAAAGAACTCATCAACCATTTTCATTATAACAAATTTGTATGATTAAAAATGATATATAGATCACAAGAGTAGAAATTATGCATGAGATGCATGAAATTTCTGAAGATCAACAATTAACTCCATGAAATGTTGAAATGGAACTGAAGTAGGTAGAGGAAGTTAAAAATCTATAACTCCTTTGTTAGCTTATTCATGAGCAAGAGTCTCTCTGCGAATTACGAAGATAACAGACTGCAAAGTTGCGCTAACATCTTGTATGCATGAGAATGCTAGATGATGAATGGTTGATGGATGCATGAATATTATGGATAGACAATGTCTATCAAAATAAATTGATAGGATGTTTTTATATAGGGTTCCCTAGGCAAATTACTGATTAAGCCAACCTCCAATTGTCAAGTGTAGCCACAATGACCAAAATCCATCTGGGAGGGATTCAAATTGAGTCTTGTTTAAGGGGGACCAATGCAGTTTGCAATGCCCTAGTCCAGGACCAAGGTGCTCCATGCCCTGGTTCTCCAGAAATAGGACTAGCAACTCAAAAACTGGGGGAAGGCAACCCCAGGATGGGGGCCACCCAATGGTGTCAATGGGTGACATTATATTTGGAGTAAAAAGGGGCCAAAACTATTGAAAGTATGTGTTGATGTGGTTGTCATTGATGTCAAACTTCTTGTTTTAGGTTGGTTCCTAATGTCAATTGTTTGAAATGCCTGTGGTGCAGAGTTATCTTGTTGTGTTGTTGATATTGTAGTTGTTCTATTGTTTGTTTCAGAAGTGCTTGGTTCTAGAATCTATTTCTCGTGTTGAGTGTTATTGTTATCTTCATTGGATATAGTTTCGGTATCATGGATATGATGGTTCTGTTGTCTAGAAACATCTTTTTCTTTAGGTTTTGTGGTATTGATCATTGCTGGTTGTGAGATTCTATGTTTGACCTATCCTTAGGTCCGAATATGGTTTTTGGAAGCGTGTTTGATATGTTATGGGTCTCATCGTAGCATGTGAAGATTTGGATTTGAGTTATTTATATTGGAAAGTATGTTCTTGATCATTGATTGATTATATGGATGCATAGCATGTGGATATGTTGTTGGTTATATTCAAGTGATTATGGATCAGTGAATTGATATTTGGAAGATGTGTTTTGGTCTCCTTTCGCTCTTGGAGTGGATCAATGTGTGTATTTTTGGTTTAGAAAGTATATCTTGATTCAAACCGACTTGGTTTAAGATTTGATGATCTATCTTGTATATAAGGATGTGCATGTTTGTGGTGCAGAGGCACCTAAGCACACAAGCATACCAGGAGGTTAAAAATCATAATATGAGCAATTTTATTGTATTTGAGTCATTCATAATGTATTTAGGTTATTTGAGTCTAGTGAATCATAATATGTAAGGCTAAATGAGCCATTTTTTCCAAAGATATCATGGTCCATCTTGAAGTGTTAAAAGTGTCCATGTAAGGGTTAGAGTCATTTATGTCAAAAATGCAAAAATTGTAAAAATTACCAAGTTGCAACATTGCCAAAAAGTGCAACAAAAGTGTAAAAATAAAATCTATTGGTTATGAGGTTGTTAGAGTAGTTATGAAGTAGTTGGAAATAGTTTATAAAACCATGTTTGGTCGAAATCAAGAGGGTAGAGCAGTTTGGAGGGGAGTTGACAAAGATTATCCATCAAACCCTCAAACTGTCATAAGGTTTTAAGGAATCTGTGACTGTCATGGATCCATGGAGGATCAAATTTGGTATATTTTTATATGTAGAGTTTTTGGAATGGATATATTAATGAAATATCTTTCAGATGAATCATTTCTTATGCATTTTTGTGGAGTATTTGGCAAGATATGTTTGTTTTTACAATAATTGTCAAAACCCTGCCAAGGGTTACCCGTTTTTGGAAAACTGCTCATAACTTTTTAGTCAAGCATTGGATCTGGATGAAATTTGGAGAGACCTTGTTTAACTTAGTAATATAAAGTTTGACTGAAGAGATTTTATTTAGATACAATATTTAAAAAGTTATTAGTGACTATTTGTTACAGTTCATGGTGAAAGGCAAACTGGTGAAGGAAGTAGCAGTCCGGTTGCAACATTTGGTGTAGTCACATGAGGGATCATAATGAAGAAAGGATATATGTTTTGGAAAGGTCTCTGAATCATCTTTTCGGTGATTTTTCTCTTACTTGATTTTGTTAAGAATTGAATATTTTGTGATTATTTTGGTGAAAACAGTTTTTAAGGGATGAAATCCTGAACTAGGGTATTTCATGGCAAATAAGAATTTGTTCTCTCATGCTATGGTGAAAATTATGATCTGAAATATTGAATGAAGGTCTGTAGGGATGTAATATAACCTTTGAAATTGGTTTGGAGTTGAGAAGAATGTTTATTCTTTTTATATGCCTCTTGATTCAAGTTTAAAGTCTATCCTTGAATGAAGGTTTTATGGTTTGTCATAGATGCTTTGCATCAGTTTGAGGTGTGTAGTAGAGGAAGAAGTGAGTGAGAGATACAAGGGAAGTATATTATGGAGAATACTAATTCAAGAATAATTAGTGAGGTTCAATAAAGAGAAGAGAAGAAGAGCTACGCTGAGATTGAGACAGAGTGTTGGTAGTTGATATTAGAGTTATGTGTGTTGATGTTGGTTGCTTGATGCAGAGTTCAAGGACAAATTCAGGGTATGTGCAGGATCATGGTGTGCCAAAACATGCCCTTAAGTGGCAATGAAATTTCAGAAAATCAGATTTATGCAACTTGACATGAAAATTTGAATAACTTGTGAACATTATTTTTCAAATATGTAAGAAGAGAATCTATAGAAAATTGAATTTAGTTTCTAAGCTACAAGTTTTTTTTGAAAAAAAAATCCCTATTTGATGAGAATTTCAAATTTCAATGTAGTAGTACTAAAATTTCAGGAAAAAGATAAGAAGTAGATGCATGTCTGACCACCCTAATCACAATCAAATCATAATATTTTTTTAATAATATTTATAATATAAGTAATAGACTCATGTCTAGATGTGACACATATTTTTTTATAATTTTTTCTAAAGTAAATAATTATTTATGAATTTTTTACTACAACTTTTCAGAAATTCAGAAACGCCTACGTCTGACCACCTTAACTTGGTCAAAACCTTATGAAATTTAATTTTTTTTTAATTTTTCCCTGTAGTAGATGAAGTATAGGATAGGATGCATGTTTCGGATTCAAAAAATGTTATACCGTTTGAAAGTGTAGCGTCCTAAAATTGCGACACTTGCAATTTCGACTGCATTTCGGTCTTCATGATGGCGACGCAACACGCAACCTGAATGGAGACCCTGAAACTTGTTTACGACATTAAAAACTGCATTTTTCAAGCACCCTGGCCTGAACCTCCTTTGCACCCTGCTGTCCCGGGAGCCTAGGACCATGGCGCTCAGCGCCCTGGTCCCCTAGGACCATGGCGCCCAGCGCCCTGGTCCCTGGGCCTATTTTGGGCCTGGTCTCCTATGGGGTCTCGGGTCTTTTTGTTTGCAATTTGGAAATTAACTTTCCTGGTCGGCCTAAGGTCGGGAAAATCAGTCTATTAACCCTAATTGGCAAGTATATAAACTACATTTTCCTCTCTCATTTGGATATACATACATGACAGAAAAAGCGTGGAAACTATACTCAAGCATTCAAGCATTCAAGTATTCAAGCATTCCTTCTAAGTCTCCATTCAAGGCTAAGTGTTGCATTGAAGACAAGGATTCAACCATTGAAGAGGAGATCACTTACTACATACTACCACAACATACAACAACATACAACATCTATACCTTCGCACATAAGGATACAAACATCCTTACAACAAGGTATTAGTACTTGTTTTACATTACAGACATTTACATTTACAGCAATTTCTCATTTCTTGGTTAATTCCAAAACCAGGGTTTGACCTAAAGGCAAACCCCTAATCCCTAACCCCCCAATCATCTTCGCTTTTCTGTGTGTAGGTTGCAGGTACGCTGCTGAAATTGAAGATCTGGAATCCTTGTGCAGAGACGAACAGATCCCCCTTCGTTTCGCGGATTTTTCGGAGGACCGTGGCGCCGGGCGCCATCGTCCAGTCAACTTTTGCTCAAATTTACAGGACAGTGCCGTATCAACATTTTACTACTAATTCCAGGTCCGCAGCTTCATCCTATATCCCTATCTCAGTTTATAAGCGAATCTTTATCACTTTCTATGCATTCCTAGCTTAATTCTTCTATCAACATTCTTTACAAAAGAGGGTAGCCTTGTTGTCTTAACCCTTGAAACTCATTTAGCATCCAATCTTGCATTGTGTGGGATTGGATCTTGTGGATTTCAACCCCTCTTTTGAATGTAAAGTCTCTCCCCTAAGTGAAAACCATCAACCCTAGCGATCTCCCTTCTCTCTCCTCGGAGTTGGAAGAGGGGAGAGCAACTAGGGTTCGATTGCGATTTTCCGCTTTACAGAAAGTTATGAGCGTTTTTCAACTAGTCTATCAATCAGAACTATTGTCAGATTTCAATTAGAAAATAAATAATGATTATTTATTAAAGTCAAAATAAGACAAGTCTTATATTGTTGGAAAGCTGAGAACATCCTTAAAAAAACATTTTCATTTTATCAATTTTGGCTACAAAAAAAGTCGTCACCCACCAATGTAAAGTCTGGAAAATCAAGGAATACTGAAAACCATGTTTTTTTAGTTGACTTTCCAGGCTTGTCACTTCCAAGCCAAATCCCAAAGCATTCTCGAGCCAAAATTTGAAATTTGAAATTTGTACAACAAAAATCGCATATCTGGTACAATCGGATAACCGATTTTAATAAGTTAATTCACTAACTAAATTTGCACATAATTAATCTATTGTTTATTAATATATATTATTTTAATATATTAATTTATAAATAAATTAGTATATGATATTAGGGAGAGGGAGAGGGGGGTGGGGGAGAGAGAGATTAGGAGAGATTGGGGGAGAGAGAGAGAGAGAGAGGGGGGGGAGGGGAGGGGGAAGAGAGAGAGAGAGAAGGGAGAGAGATAGAGAGGGGAGAGGGAGAGAGAGATTAGGGGAGAGAGGGAGAGAGAGGAGAGAGAGAGAGAGTGAGTGTGTGTGTGTGTGTGTGAGAGAGAGAGAGAGAGAGAGAGAGAGAGAGAGAGAGAGAGAGATGGGGAGGGTGAAGGGGGAGAGAGAAGGGGAGAGGGAAGGGAGAGAGATAGAGAGATTAGGGGAGAGGGAGAGAGATAATGGGTCCTATGCTATCCTAAGGGGTCATATTGTGTCCTATAGCCCCTTAGGACACCACATATCCCCTTAAGACACCAAATTATGTCGTTCTGGTCATATTGTATTCTAGGGGGTCATATTAAGTCATATGACCCCTTTAAGACACCATATGACCCCTTAGGACACAATATGACCCTTTACAACTCTATACGGTGTCGCTATGGGTCATATGACCCCTTATGACACCATATGGTGTCGTTAGGGGTCATATGGTGTCCTAAGGGGTCATATTGTATCCTAAGACCCCTTAGGACACCATATGACCCCTTAAGACACCATAATGGGTTGTCATGGGTCCTATGGTGTCCTAAGGGGTCATATTGTGACCTACGACCCCTTAGGACACCATATGATCCCTTAAGACACCAAATTGTGTTGTTATGGGTCATATTGTGTCCTATGACCCCTTAGGACACCATATGATCCCTTAAGACACAAAATTGTGTTGTTATGGGTCATATTGTGTCCTAAGGGGTCAAGGGACACCATATGACCCCTAAGAACAACATATGACCCCTTATGACACCATATTGGGTCGTTATGGGTCTTATGGTGTCACAAGGGGTCATTTTGTGTCCTACAACCCCTTAGGACACCATATGACCCCTTAAGACACCAAATTGTGTCATGAGGGCTCATATGATGTCCTAATAGGACATGGGACACCATATGGCCCCTAAGGACAACATAAGACCCCTTTATAACATGATGTTAGGTCGTTATGGGTCCTATAGTGTCCTAAGGGGTCATATTGTGTCCTACAACCCCTTAGGACACCATATGACCCTTTAAGACACTATATTGGGTCATTATGGGTCCTATGGTATCCTAAGGGGTCATATTGTGTCCTACAACCCCTTAGGACACCATATGACCCCTTAAGACACCAAATTTTGTCATTATGGATCATATGGCGTCCTAAGGGGTCATGGGACACCATATGACCTCTAAGGACAACATATGACCCCTTATGACACCATATTGGATTGTTATGAGTCATGTGGTGTTCATAGGGGTCATATTGTGTCCTACGATCTGTTAGGACACCATATGACCCTTTAAGGCACCAAATTGTGTCGTTATGGGTCATATTGTGTCCTAAGGGGTCATGAGACACCATAAGACCCCTAAGGTCAATATATGACCCCTTATGACACCATATTGGGTCGTTATGGGTCCTATGGTGTCCTAAGGGGTCATATTGTATCCTACGACCCCTTAGGACACCATATGACCCCTTAGGACACCATATTGGGTCATTATGGGTCATATACTATCCTAAGGGTTCATATTGTGTCCTACAACCCCTTAGGACACCATATGATCCCTTAAGACATGAATTTATGTCATTATGGGTCATATGGTGTCCTAATGGGTCATGGGACACCATATGACCCCTAAGGACAGCATATGACCCCTTATGACACCATATTGGGTCGTTATGAGTGATATTGTGCCCTACAACCCCTTAGGACACCATATGACCCCTTAAGACACAAAATTGTGTTATTATAGTTCATATTGTGTGCTAAGGGGTCATGGGACACCATATGACTCTTTAGGACAATATAGGACCCCTTATGACACCATATTGGGTCGTTATAAGTCACATAGTGTCCATAGGGGTCATATTGTGTCCTACAACCCCTTATAACACCATATGATCCCTTATGACACCATATTGGGTTGTTATGGGTCCTATGGTGTCCTAAGGGGTCATATTGTGTCCTACGACCCCTTAGAACACCATATGACCCCTAAGGAAAACATACGACCCCTTATGACACCATATTGGGTCGTTATGAGTCATATGGTGTCCATAGGGTCATATTGTGTCCTACGACCCCTTAGGATACCATATGACCCCTAAAGACACCTAATTATGTTGTTATGGGTCATATTGTGTCCTGAGGGGTCATGGGACATCATACGACCCCTAAGGTCAATATATGACCCCTTATGACACCATATTGAGGTGTTATGGGTCCTATGGTGTCCTAAGGGTTCATATTGTGTCCTACGACTCCTTAGGACACCATATGACCCCTTAAGACACCATATTGGGTCATTATGGGTCATATGGTGTCCTAAAGGGTTATATTATGTCCTACGAGCCCTTAGGACACCATATGATCCCTTAAGACACCAAATTCTGTCATCATATATGGTGTCCCAAGGGGTCATGGGACAACATATGACCCCTAAGGAAAACATACGATCCCTTATGACACCATATTGGGTCGTTATAAGTCATATGGTGTCCTAAGGGGTCATATTGTGTCGTACGACCTGTTAGGACACCATATGACCCCTTAAGACACCATATTGGGTCGTCATGGCTCCTATGGTGTCCTAAGGGATCATATTATGTCCTACGACCCCTTAGCACACCATATGACCCCTTAAGACACCAAATTGTGTCGTTATGGGTCATATGGTGTCCTAAGAGGTCATGAGACACCATATGACCCCTAAGAATAACATACAACCCCTTATGACACCATATTGGGTCGTTATGAGTCATATGGTGTCTATAGGGGTCATATTGTGTCCTACGACCCATTAGTACACCATATGACCCCTTAAGACACCAAATTGTGTTGTTATGTGTCATATTGTTTCCTAAGGGGTCATGGGACATTATATGACTCCTAAAGTCAACATACAGCCCCTTATGACACCATATTGGGTTGTTATAGGTCCTATCGTGTCCTAAGGGTTCATATTGTGTCCTACAACCCCTTAAGACACCATATGACCCCTTAAGACACCATATTGGGTCATTATAGGTCATATGGTATCCTAAGGGGTTATATTGTGTCCTATGACCCCTTAGGACACCATATGACCCCTTACGACACCAAATTATGTCGTTATGGGTCATATGGTGTCCTAAGGGGTCATGGGACACCATATGACTTGTAAGGACAATGTACGACCCCTTATAATACCATATTGGGTCGTTATGAGTCATATGGTGTCCTTTGGGGTCATATCATGTCCTACAACCCATTAGTACACCATATGACCCCTTAAGACACCAAATTGTGTCGTTATGGGTCATATGGTATCCTAAGGGGTTATATTGTGTCCTACAACCCCTTAGGACACCATATGACCCCTTATGACACCAAATTGTGTCATTATGGGTCATGTGGTGTCCTAAGGGGTCATGGGACACCACATGACCCCTAAGGACAACATACAACCCCTTATGACACCATATTGGGTAGTTATGAGTCATATGGTGTCCTAAGGGGTCATATTGTGTCCTACGACCCCTTAGGATACCATATGACCACTTAAGACACCAAATTATGTCTTTATGGTTCATATTTTTTCCTAAGGGGTCATATTATGTCATACGATCCCTTAGGACACCATATGACTTCTTAATACACAAAATTCTATCATTATGGGTCATATTGAGTTGTAAGGGGTCATGGGACACTATATTATCCCTAAGGACACCATATGACCTCTTAAGACACCAAATTATGTCATTATGGGTCATATGGTGTCCTAAGGGTCATGGGACACCATATGACCCCTAAGGACAACATACAACCCATTATGACAAAAATTGGGTCATTATGAGTCATATGGTGTCCATAGGGGGTCATATTGTTTCCTACAACCCCTTAGGACACCATATGACCCCTTAAGACACCACATTGTGTTATTATGGGTCATATTGTGTCCTAAGGGGTCATGAGACACCATATGACCCCTAAGATAAACATACGACCCCTTATGACACCATATTGGGTCATTGTCAGTCCTATGCTATCCTAAGGGGTCATATTGTGTCCTACGACCCCTTAGGACACCATATGACCCCTTAATACACCATATTGGGTCATTATGGGTCATATGGTGTCCTAAGGGGTCATATTGTGTCCTATGACTCCTTAGGACACCATATGACCCCTTAAGACACCAAATTGTGTCGTTATGGGTCATATGGTGTTCTAAGGGGTCATGAGACACCATATGACCCCTAAGGACATCATAGGACCCCTTATGAAACCATATTGGGTTATTATAAGTCATATGGTGTCCTAAGGGGTCATATTGTGTCCTACGACCCCTTAGGACACCGTATGACCCTTTAAGACACCAAATTGTGTTGTTATGGTTCATATTGTGTCCTAAGGTGTCATATTGTGTCCTATGACCCCTTAGGACACCATATGACCCCTTAAGACACCATATTCTATTGTTATGGGTCATATTGTGTCCTAAGGGTTTATGGGACATCATATGACCCCTTATGACACCATATTGGGTCGTTATGGGTCCTATGGTGTCCTAAGGGGTCACACAACACCATATGACCCCTAAGAACAACATACAACCCCTTATGGCACCATATTGGGTTGTTATGAGTCATATGGTGTCCATAGGGGTCATATTGTGTCCTACGACCCCTTAGGACATCATATGACCCCTTAAGACACCATATTGGGTTGTTATGGGTCCTATGGTGTCCTAAGGGGTCATATTGTTTTCTACGACCAATTAGGACACTATATGGCCCCTTAAGACACCAAATTGCATCCTTATGGGTCATATGGTGTCCTAAGGGGTCATGGGACACCATATGACCCCTAAGGACAACATACGACCACTTATGACACCATATTGGGTCTTTATGAGTCATATGGTATCCATAGGGGTCATATTGTGTCCTACAACCTGTTAGAACACCATATGACCCCTTAAGACACCATATTGGTTTTTTATGGGTCTTAGGGTGTCCTAAAGGGTCATATTGTGTCCTATGACCCCTTAGGACATGATATGACCCCTTAAGACACCAAATTATGTCATTATAGGTCATATGGTGTCCTAAGGGGTCATGGGACACCACAGGATGTTAGGATTCCCATAGAGATGCGGAGAGGGAAGGGAGAGGGATAAAGAGATTAGGGGAGAGGGGGAGAGATTATGGGTCCTTTGGCATCCTAAGGGGTCATATTGTGTCCTATAGACCCTTAGGACACCATATATCCCCTTAAGACACCAAATTATGTCGTTCTGGGTCATATTGTATTCTAGGGGGTCATATTGTGTCATATGACCCCTTTAAGACAACATATGACCCCTTAGGACACAATATGACCCTTTACGACTCTATATGACATCGCTATGGGTCATATGACCCCTTATGACACCAAATGGTGTCGTTAGGGGTCATATGGTGTCCTAAGGGGTCATATTGTATCCTAAGACCCCTTAGGACACCATATGACCCCTTATGACACCATATTGGGGCATTATGGGTCCTATGGTGTCTTAAGGGTTCATATTGTGTCCTACGATTCCTTAGGACACCATATGACCCCTTAAGACACCATATTGGGTCGTTATGGGTCATATGGTATCCTAAGGGGTTATATTATGTCCTACGAGCACTTAGGACACCATATGACCCCTTAAGACACCAAATTCTGTCATCATATATGGTGTCCTAAGGGGTCATGGGACACCATATGACCCCTAAGGAAAACATACGATCCCTTATGACACCATATTGGGTTGTTATAAGTCATATGGTGTCCTAGGGGGTCATATTGTGTCGTACGACCCGTTAGGACACCATATGACCCCTTAAGACACTATATTGGGTCATTATGGCTCCTATGGTGTCCTAAGGGGTCATATTGTGTCCTATGACCCCTTAGCACACAATATGACCTCTTAAGACACCAAATTATGTTGTTATGGGTCATATGGTGTCCTAAGAGGTCATGAGACACCATATGACCCCTACGGACAACATACGACCCCTTATGACACCATATTGGTTTGTTATGAGTCATATGGTGTCCATAGGGGTCATATTTTGTCCTACGACCCATTAGTACACCATATGACCCCTTAAGACACCAAATTGTGTTGTTATGTGTCATATTGTTTCCTAAGGGGTCATGGGACATTATATGACTCCTAACCTCAACATACGACCCCTTATGACACCATATTGGGTCGTTATAGGTCCTATGCTATCCTAAGGGTTCATATTGTGTCCTACGACCCCTTAAGATACCATATGACCCCTTAAGACACCGTATTGGGTTGTTATGGGTTATATGGTATCCTAAGGGGTTATATTGTGTTCTACAACCCCTTAGGACACCATATGACCCCTTACGACACAAAATTGTGTCATTATGGGTCATATGGTGTCCTAAGGGGTCATGGGACACCATATGACCCATAAGGACAATGTACGACCCCTTATGATACCATATTGGGTCGTTATGAGTCATATGGTGTCCTAAGGGGTCATATGATTTCCTATGACCCATTAGTACACCATATGACCCCTTAAGACACCAAATTGTGTCATTATGGGTCATATGGTATCCTAAGGGGTTATATTGTGTCCTACAACCTCTTAGGACACCATATGACCCCTTACGACACCAAATTATGTCATTATGGGTCATATGGTGTCCTAAGGGGTCATGGGACACCATATTACCCCCAAGGACAACGTACGGCCCCTTATGACACCATATTGGGTTGTTATGAGTCATATGGTGTTCTAAGGGGTCATATTGTGTCCTACGACCCCTTAGGATACCATATGACCCCTTAAGACACCAACTTATGTCATTATGGCTCATATTTTTTCCTAAGGGATCATATTATGTCATACGATCCCTTAGGACACCATATGATCGCTTAAGACACCAAATTGTATCATTATGGGTCATATTGTGTCGTAAGGGGTCATGGGACACTATATGACCCCTAAGGACACCATATGACCACTTAAGACATCAAATTATGTCTTTATGGGTCATATGGTGTCCTAAGGTGTCATGGGACACCATATGACCCCTAAGGACAACATATGACCTGTTATGACACCAATTGGGTCGTTATGAGTTATATTGTGTCCATAGGGGTCATATTGTTTTGTACAACCCCTTATGACACCATATGACCCCTTAAGACACCACATTGTGTCGTTATGGGTCATATTGTGTCCTAAGGGGTCATGAGACACCATATGACCCCTAAGATCAACATATGACCCCTTATGACACCATATTGGGTCGTTATTGGTCCTATGCTATCCTAAGGGGTTATATTGTGTCCTACGACCCCTTAAGACACCATATGACTGCTTAATACCCCATATTGGGTTGTTATGGGTCATATGGTGTCCTAAGGGGTCATATTGTGTCCTATGACCCCTTAGGACACCATATGACCCCTTAAGACACCAAATTGTGTCATTATGGGTCATATGGTGTTCTAAGGGGTCATGAGACACCATATGACCCCTAAGGACAACATAGGACCCTTTATGACACCATATTGGGTTGTTATAAGTCATATGGTGTCCTAAGGGATCATATTATGTCCTATGACCCCTTAGGACACCATATGGCCCTTTAAGACACCAAATTGTGTTGTTATGGTTCATATTGTGTCCTATGACCCTTTAGGATACCATATGACCCCTTAAGACACTAGATTCTATCGTTATGGGTCGTATTGTGTCCTAAGGGTTCATGGGACACCATATGACCCCTAAGGTCAACATACGACCCCTTATGACACCATATTGGGTTGTTATGGGTCTTATGGTGTCCTAAGGTGTCACAGGACACCATATGACCCCTAAGAACAACATACGACCCCTTATGACACCATATTGGGTCGTTATGAGTTGTATGGTGTCCATAGGGGTCATATTGTTTCCTACAATCCCTTAGGATACCATATGACCCCTTAAGACACCATATTGGGTCGTTATGGGTCCTATGGTGTCCTAAGGGGTCATATTATTTTCTACGACCAATCTTAACACCATATGACGCCTTAAGACACCAAATTGTGTCGTTATGGGTCATATGGTGTCCTAAGGGGTCATGGGACACCATATGACTGCTAAGGACAACATACGACCACTTATGACACCATATTGGGTCGTTATGAGTCATATGGTGTCCATAGGGGTCATATTGTGTCCTACAACCCCTTAGAAAACCATATGACCCCTTAAGACACCATATTGATTTGTTATGGGTCTTAGGGTGACCTAAAGGGTCATATTGTGTCCTACGACCCCTTAGGACACCATATGACCCCTTAAGACACCAAATTATGTTGTTATGGGTCATATGGTGTCCTAAGGGGTCATGGGACACCATAGGATGTTAGGATTCCCACAAATACTGAGAGGGGGGGGGGGGGGTGAATCAGTATCTAACTAGTGAGTTGAATTTCTTAACTTAAAACACGTAGAACATATTATAAGAGTGTACTGGTATGCAAGAAATAATGCAATAAACAAAATTAAAAGCATCCACATGAAAAACACACCATAACACAATGATTTAATGAGGAAAACCGTTGTGGGAAAAACCTCGGTGGGATTTATGACCCACAATATTCACTTACTGGCCAATAAGAGAATATTACTTACAATAGGGGCCTGCACAAGGCCAAGTGCCTAGAGCTCACTGCTCAATGGGAAGTCTCACTGACTTACAATGATGGATTATATAAATCTAGTATCTTGTACTGCTTCAGAATAGCATCTATAATGCTAGATCCAGTACCGGTTTCTGCTTTGCTTCTTACATAAACCCTTAACCTATAATTCACATAATAGGTCTACCTTATTTCGCCTAAATACATTCCTCTATCTTACTTACAAATATTATATAATGATCTCTCTTATATAAGACTCATTTTACAACTTGCCAAGTTGGCTTACAATGATTTTACAAATAATAAACAAAATATATTACAACAAAAATCCTGTTGGCCTCTGTGCTAGTATGCTTCCTTTCTCTACCAGTGCCGATGGTCTGAGTGCTAGTGTAGAGTTTGATCTTGCTAGTACCGGTGTAATGCCTTGCCGGTGCCATAGGATTGTAAGGTTGCCATCAATGACAAAACCTTCAATCACCTACAATATCTCATTGGAGTGTGCCTATGCCAACAATCTCCCCCTTTGACATTGATGGCAACACTCATGAGAAAATTTGAAAGTGTATCCAAAACTTGTAATCCAAAAATGTTTCCAAAAAATATGTTACCAAAAATATAAGAGCTCCCCCTGAGTAGATAAGTCTTCTGCCAGTTATTTTCTCATACTACTACTCCCCCTTTGGCATCAATGACAAAGGTTGTCAAGATGTCAGTAGAGTTGTAGTCTCAACCTTGTAACTGGGTGGTTACAATTTGAAAAAGATCTGCCAAAATCAAGTTTATACTTTCCATAAACTTCTTACTATCCTTTATTGCTGTCTCTATTCTTTTAACTGTACTAGTGAGGTGCTGCATATGCTCTACTAGTGTTCTCTATCCCTGTACTAGTGCCTCAGATATTTCATTCCGTAATGATGCTAGATAGTCCAATCTTGGACTCAGTCTTAGTCTCAAATTCTTTTCCTTATTTACTATTCTCTCCTTTTCTCTTTCTAACTTAAGTAACTCTTCCTCAGAACTTGTTATCCTTTGTTCAAAAACTGATAATGTATTAGGTGAGTTAACAAAATTGTTAGCAAGTTTATTGATTTCATCCTGTACCTTGCTCATTTTCTTATCTATGTCTATTGTCAAAAAGTTTGTCTTGCAAGTATCTTTGTACAAAGTTTTAAATTCCTTCAATAAGTTACATAGTTCCAGTAGAAGTGTGTCAAATTCCCTAGTACACTTCTTTATCCGATCTTCAAAGAATTTTTGCTTTTCAATTTCTAACTTATCCTTCAATGCCTCTTCCTTTATTTTCTCAACAGTCACTGTGTTCTCAATGATGTATTTACACAAAGTGTCAAGTTGGCTTAAAGAATCCTTATTGTCTATGTTACAGTTAGGAGCTATCATCTTCAAAATTGGGATTGTGTCATCTATAGCTTTATAAGCCTATGAACTACAATCTGTTATCCTTTTGATGGAGTCCAAAAGTACTTCAGTTACATTTGTTGATTTGTAACCTGCAGAGGAGGAACCAAAATTCTGAATTCTGCCAGTGGAGGAAGTAACCAAGCTTGTAGTGACCTCTGGTAGGCCAGTCTATGTTTCCATTTCCTTAAGCAAAGGTTTTTGATCTTCTCCTATTGCTGGTGGCATTGTTTCCACATGAACCTATTGCTATTCCAGAGCCTGTTGCTCTGCTTGTCTCTCTGTTTGTTGCTCTATTTCAGTCTTAGTCTGAATCTCTACTTGTTTCTTTGTGTTATCAACTTCAACTTTTCTTTCAGTATTGTCAATGCTATCAGTTTCTGGTGGCTCACTAGCCATATCTGTCTTTCCAGTGAAGCATTACTCTGTCCTGCTGGTGGAGTGATGGAGGACAACATACGACCCCTTATGGTCACACTCTCTCTCTCTTCCCCCCTCTCTCTCTCCATCTCTCTCTTTGTCTCTGTCTCTATCTGTCTCTCTGTCTCTGTCTCTGTCTCCCTCTCCCCCCTCTCTCCCCTAATCTCTCTCTCCCCCTCTCCCCTAATCTCTCTCTCTCCCTCCCCTGACGTCTATCTATCTCTCCACCCTCTGTCTATCTGTCTGTCTCCCTCTCCCATAATCTCTCTCTAAAATATGAGTAATAAAACTGGATATAGGATTTTATCGAATATTCGATTTCTGTCATTTCCATTAATGTGGCAACAGTGAAAAAAAAGGCGACAACAGGAAAAAGTTTTGGGACCACAAATTTATACATTAAAATCGGACATCCGATTTAATCTGATATCTGATTTTATTGGATATTTGATTTTTGTAAATAAAAAAGAGCCTTGTGGGCCATTTTGTGGATTCCAATGGCCCATAGTATTCACATTATATTTTCTGTCGACAATCACGAGTTTTTAGACAGGTTGAGATAAATTTGTGCTTTTGAGAGATTCTTAAAGTCAAATCTTACATTGTTAATCATTTAGGAGCATCTTTATGGAGGTAAATGGGGAGTAGTAGTCGTCAGAAGTCTAAACACAAAAGAAAACTTTCAAATGACCAAATTGAAGTGTATAGAGAAAGAGATAGAGAAGGTCATAGGAGGAGAAGACAAGGTATGTTAAATATTGCTAATGTTTCTTCAAGTGAAGAGGAAATTGAATTTGAAAATGTTGAACAAGTTATTGAAAATGAAAATGTAGATTTTGAAAGTGAAAATTTTGAATATGTTGAAAATGTTGAAAGTGATAATGAAAATTCTCAACATGATGTGAGAATGGAAAGTGAAAATTTGGGAGTTGACAATGAAGGTTTCCATAATTTTGGTGTAAATATGAAATTTTTTGACATTGGAGGTGAAAACATAGAAAATTTTGACATAGGAGGTGAACATGTGGAAAATTTTGACATTGGAGGTGAAAATGTGGAAAACTTTGACATTGAAGGTGGAATTGCTCAACCAAGTGAACATTATGTAACACCTAATTACTTTAGAAATGAAGACCCTCTCATGGATGAGAGACAAATTTGAAATCCGAGACCTTCAAGAGCCCCAAAATGGTTACATGAAATTGATGAAAACATTATTGTGAATCTTGAAGGCAAGAGGTCAACAAGAACCGTTCGGTTGTGGGCTACACAACTTTTTTAGCAAAAAATTAGCAATAAGACATTGACTGAGAAATGCCAACTCTTTGTTCAATTGCTAAAGATGATAAAGATGAGACCATTGCTAAACAAATTGAAAATTTGTATGAACAAGAAGATGGAGAGAAATTCTATTATTGCCAAAAATCTATTGTTGGTCTCACTTCTATTGGAAAGAATACCAAAGAAAGAGATAAGAGAGTTGCTCAAAGAGTGATTACAACCTCCTTAATAAGCCATCAATTGAGGAAGGCTTGCCAAATGAGACAAACTTGTGTTGATTTGAACATAAACCATAAAAATTTGGATAGAGCACTTGCACGAAGACAAAGACTTGACGATCCACTTCAACATGATACATGAGCTTTTAGTGGGAGGCTTCCATGTGTTGATAGAAAGTTAACTAACAATGTGAAGGAGGAGATTCAACAGTTTTGGCACTCTAATTCTAGAGTGTCACCCAATGTAAAGGATGTTTTGAAATTAAGAATCGGCAATCAAGACCGCACACCACATCCCAAACATTTCTTGGAATCAAGCCAAACAATGTACAATTTTTTTGTGAAGTACATCTAGCTTTGCAAATATCACAAAGGGCCTTTGAATCTTTGAAGATGTTTTATTGTGTTCCTCTTAAGATTCGTAATACTTGTTGTAAGTACCACGTGGAGTTTTCAATGTATCATGAAATTTTATGCCATATTTGTTCTACGATGCATACTAATGAGATGTTGCAGGAGTGTGGTGCAATGCTATTTCTGAGATCATCAAGAGACTTGCAAGATCTATTTTTATGCCCTAGAGATGATGGCTGCTATTTTTATAGAAATGATTATTTGAATGAGAAGTGCTCAGAATGTGGTGGGTTGTCAAAGTTTGTTTCATGTTTTCATGAGGGAAGCGAACATGAGTTTGGAAAGAATTATGTTGAGAAAAAAAGATATGAGATAGTGAATTATACTTTGAAGAGTGGAGGTGAAGGTTCTAGATGCGAATTAGTCTCAAGAGAAGTGAGTGTTGCTGATTTTAGTTTGGAATTTAAAGAAAATCTTTTCTACAAGTATGCAAGGCACACCCATAGGTCTCAGTGGTTAGATCAATAGTTCTAGATGTGTAAGAACTCTTTCCTGATTGGCATTATTGTATTAGTGGTTGATTTTGCAGAGAACTATACATTGCAACCATAGAATGAGGTACAGTCTCAGTACTACAATTCAATCTAGATTGCTATTTTTGGTCACATTACATATAAAAATGCTCCTGATAGTACATAAGAGGACAGGAAGATAATAAGGGAGTATCATTTTTATATGAGTGATGATAGATCACACTCCTCCGAGTATGTGCAACATTCTTTCAAGATTTTTTTTGAGTTCTTGCATGTGAAATATATTGCAATTGATCGACATATCATATGGTCAGATAACTATACGAGTCAATTCAAGAATGCTTGTATGTTTTATTGGTTGAGTATAATGCATGTAGAGAGGCGTATACCTTATATTTGGTGTTTTTTTGAGGCGGGGCATGGGAATGGGGAGCATGATGGAGCAGGTGCATGTTTGAAGAGAGCTCTAGTTAAGGAGCAATTGAGGATTTCAAGTACAAATTTCTCTGATGCATGTTCTATTGTTGATTGGTGTAGTTTAGCATTGTCACATGGAGGTACTCTTGATTCAGCAGTGACCAAATTCTTTTGGTTGGTTGAGGAGAGCACAATGGAATACAGATTGGATTGTCAAACAATTAAAGATTCTTCAAAGATGTATTCATTTCTCAGCTTAGATGCAAGTACATGGACCATTTGGACATGAGCATTGGCTTGCTTTTGTCAGAGTTGTGTTCAGTGTGATTGGGATCAGTGCGAGTCAAGTGAGTGGGTTGATACATGGGTTTCCCAATATCTAACTCCTTTATCTCAAACAATATCCTTGTCAAATGATGACATGGAAAGTTCACTTGAGTATGACTGTCTATCAGATCTTGTACAACTAGGACATGTTTTTGCAGTTATTGCACCACAAGGGAATGAAGAGAGATTAGAATATTGGTTGGCACGATGTGTATAGGGAAAATAGAAGCTAACACAACTAGTGACTGATGATGACGAGTTGATATATCCTATAGGTTGAGTTGTTGTTGTGGGAACTTGGTTGTGAACATACATGATTAGAAAGAATGGCATGCCTGTATTTGAAGACTATGAGAGACACAAAACCATTCTAATGTATTCACACCTTATTATAGCTACAAATGTTAGGTTGTTGAAGAATCAAGCAAAACCAAAGAGCAAAGAGCTATGGACAGTGACTACTTCTTATCATGAAGCAATACTAGATACTCTTAAGCAAAGAGATGACCCTTTAGGCATACTTGAGTAGTAGGTCTTTAATGGTGCCTTATTTTTTTTTTATCATGCATTTAATTTTAAACAATGATCATTAAACCTTAATGTTCAAGTTTGTTACGTGTATATTAAGGATGTGTTCAAAATGTAGGTCTATTTATGAACGTTTTTTTTTAGCAACACAATTTTTGCATGCACATAGTGGGTACACTTGATATAATTGGAAGGGACGTATTTTGCAACATGACTTATTATCATCCATTTGATGAGATTTACAATTTTTGTTATTAGACAACACTATTTGACAATTGTTGATGATACAACTATTGCAAAACCTTTATGCTCATGCAGGTCTTTTTTGATGATATACAACAATATCACATTATGATTTTTGTGTCATCATAGTGGGTTCTCTTGATATAATTCGAAGGGACGTATTTTTATGGTATATAATCCCACCTTTTCATTTATTATCATGCATTTCAGTTGAAGTGATTATCATAAAGCCTTTATGTTCATTCATGTATTTTATGTGTAGACTAACAATTCTTAAAAATACAAGTTCATGCTAGATCATTCGCTGTTGACTAGTGTATACACCTAAAAATTGGCTATGAACAATTAAATAAATATTTTATATTTATTTAATATTTATTCTTCTATTAAATAGTTAATTCGAAAAGATTAACTAATTTAATTCATTTTCATATCTTTCTATTAATTAATATTTTATTAATTAATTCATTATCCTATTCTTCTGAATTAATTAAATATCTAATATTTAATTATTCCTCTAACCAAGTTAATTAAATATCTAATATTTAATTATCTTCTCCAAGCAATTAAATATCCAATATTTAATATTATTCTCCTATCCTATAGTCTAAAATATTAAATAATTCCTAAATTATTTAATCTCCCTTTTCCAACTCACCCTCCATCTCCACTTCATCTTCCCTTTGCCAACTCATCAAACATGTGGCTAAAGAAATTAATATTCCTTAAATATTAATTCATGATTTATCTTCAACCTCCAAAATTAATGAAAATGTATATGTACACACATTTCATAACCATTTCCTATATTCTCTCCAACACCCCCTACATCTTGGGAAGGACTTGAGTCCACTTGTCCTACCATGCCTAAATTTCTTCCAACCATCCCTAGATTCCCTCAGTCAACAACCTAGTCAAGGTGAGATGAGTGACACTTGTCTTCTCCTTCCCCCTTTCTCTCAACCTTCACCTTTTCTCATAGCCATTCAAATTTGTATATCTGACCATGACCGTTGATCTAAGCCACATCATCTAATCCTCTCAAAGTCTATAAAATCAAGAGCTTTGGTTGAGAGGAAGTTAGTCTTCAAAATAGTCTTCAAGCCAATCTTATGCATCCGTGAGTTTTGAAGCAAATAGCAAATATCATTTTAGCAATATAATCATATAGTATTATCATTTTAGCATAATCATGTAGCTTTGCATATCATAGTATCAGTTAACTACAAGTTATCAGTCCATTCTTCATATGCCATCTTGGAAGCCAACAATGCATTGTCTAAGAGCACACCTTTCTGCAATCAGGAACAATGGAGTTAGGACACAATGAGACATAAGTCATGAAGGTAAAATAATATTTTATTTTAGTATGTATTTCATGTAGTTTCATTGGTGGATTTTGGATTTCTTGTATGCATTTCCATTGTATTTTGTGAAACTAACTTATTATAGGTAACATTCTAAGAATGAAATTCAAGCTCACACAACTAGTTTACTCTTGGTGATGGTACATATTCCTTTGTGCATTAATGAGATTAAATTTTGTGCATAAACACTAAGTCAAGTGAATGTATTTCTATTTAGAAATGAACATATCTACAATCGTCTTCAACCATGCAGAGAAATGCAGTGAGAAGGGCTTTAATCAACATGCGTCTTTCTTCAAAGTTATGCTTGTATACTTTGCAGAGAAATTGGTAAGTTTCATAATTATACAATCTTGTACGTCTTAAAAATGTTTCAAATGATTTATTTATAATTTGACATAATAATTTGTATTAAGTGTTATAATTTGTTTCTTATAACACATTCATTCTACATAAAAAGGTTGCTTATTTTGGTCTTCATTTATATGCATGCATTGTTGTACGTAAGCTTTTCTCTTAGGACATGAGGATGTCTGATAAAGATGAACTGGGATGTTGTATTTGTATATGGATGTGAATTTATGTAACTTTATTATGATGATATACAATGTCCATGAGCAAATTGGTTTAGTTATATTGATGATATACAATGTATCTGTACATGAGTACATTGGTATCTGATAATGAAAAAAAATCATGTTTGCATATCCCTTCATGGATGTCACATGCAAGTGTAATGGTAATTATGTGTACAAAATACATGGAAATATTGATGATCTTTATGTGTCTACAGTGTAATGCTTGTTTATCTATATTTTTCATTGAATGAGATTGACAATTTTTTTGCCAACTTTGCAAAAAAATGCTGACCTAATAAAACCAAAGGGAAACTTGAAAAACCAAGATAGGATTTTGTAGGGACCCCTCTCATGGCCCAGTAGGTTCAAATGAATAGTTTGTAGGTGCCACATATTCCGAGTTAGGGCCTGTCAAAGTTTGACAATTTTTAGCACTTAGGGTGCTCAAGGGACGATGCTAGTAGGGTATGACCCCAAGTGTTCGACCGAGTGGGGGGGGAAAATAGGAGCATGCAAAGGGTAATAATTCCTAATTGGAAGATTATTAGCCAATGGTTTGTTAGCACGATGAGCAGAATGAGAAATTGGCCATGCGACAATATTCGATTGAATGAGACTGATGATTTTTTTGCCAACCGAAAAAATGCTGCCCTAATAAAACCGTAGGGAAAATTGAAAAAAAAAGATAGGATTTTGTAGGGACCCCTCTCGTGGACCCATAGGTTCAAATGGATCATTTGTAGGTGCCACAAATTCTGAGTTAGGGCCCATCAAAGTTTCACAATTTTTAGCACTTAGGGTGCTCAAGGGACAATGCCGGTAGGGTATGACCCCGAGAGTTTGACCAAGTGGGGGGGGGGGGATAGGAGAATGTATAGGGTAATAATGCCTAACTAGACATATTAGAGCCCACAATCCATTATCATGACGAGAAGAATGAGAAATTGACCACGCGACAACATTTGATTGAATGAGATTGATGATTTTTTGGGCAACCGAAAAAATGCTACCCTAATAAAATCATAGGTAAAATTGAAAAACTAAGATAGGATTTTGTAGGCACCCCTCTTGTGGACCTGTAGGTTCAAAAAGATCATTCGCAGGTGCCACGGTTCTGAGTTAGGGCCCGTCAAAGTTTGACAATTTTTTAGCACTCAGGGTGCTCAAGGGATGATGCCAGTAGGGTATGACCCTGAGTGTAATAGGGTAATAATGCCTAAATAGACATGTTAGAGATAATAGTTTGTTATTGTGATGAGAAGAATGAGAAACTGGCCACGCGACAACATTCGATTGAATGAGACTGATGATTTTTTTGCAAACCGAAAAAATGCTGCTCTAATAAAATCGTAGGGAAACTTGAAAAACTGAGAAAGGATTTTGTAGGGACCCCTCTCTTGGACCTGTAGGTTCAAATGGATCATTCACAGATGCCACAGATTCTGAGTTAGGGCACGTCAAAGTTTGAAAATTTTTAGCACTTAGGTTGCTCAAGAGATGACGCTGGTAGGGTATGACCTCGAGCGTTCGACCAAGTGGGGGTGAAAAATAGGAGCATGAATAGGGTAATGATTCCTAACTAGACATGTTAGAGCCAACAATTCATTATCACGATGAGAAGAATGAGAAATTGGCCACACGACAACATTCAATTGAAGGAGACTGACGATTTTTTTGCCAACCAAAAAAATGCTGCCTTGATAAAACTGTAGGGAAAATTGAAAAAATTGAGATAGGATTTTGTAGGAGTCCCTCCCATGGACCCGTAGGTTCAAACAGATCATTTGTAGGTGCCACTAATTCTGAGTTAGGGTCCGTCAAAGTTTGACAATTTTTAGCACTTAGGGTGCTCAAGAGACGATGTCGGTAGGGTATGACCTTGAGTGTTCGACCGAGTGGGGAGGGAGGGGAAATAGGTGTTGGCATTATAATAGACAAGGAGATATTGTTGACATTTCAATAAGGATATTGAGAAGGTTGTTGATGATTATGGATATAACTGATCAAGGATGTTTATTGTCTTAATATTATTATTTTGTCATTAATGTCAAGAAATTGATTTTCTAATTCAGTATGATGTTGCCATATCTTAAAAAGTATGATTTGATGAGTATAAAGATGTAGGTAAAAGACATAGAAAGAATGTGATGAATAAGGGGAGGAATAAGTTATTCAATGGGCAACTATTACCGAGTTAGACAATGATGAGATCATGATGTTTAGATTGTTTTGATATTCTACATATGTTATTGATTGTAAAGTTAATACTATACTATGTTACCGAGCAAAGAACCTAGTCGGTAAACCCTAAGGTTATCGCTATCGGTTAATGAAGGCAGAATGTCTACCGAGTGAAGTTTAGTATTTACCGAGTTGCAACCGAGTAGTAACAGAATGCATTTGAATGAATAAAAGCATTATTTAATGAAGGAAGCTGATGAGCTGGCTATGATTAAATGATTGGTATGCCATGCATGAAGTTTGTTAAGGAATCTATGGCAAAGGAAAATCGACAGGAAGATCTACAACTCAGATTGAACCGCAATACCTTAGCACAAGTTCCAAGAAATGTATGCAAGTTCCAAGATGGGTAAAACATTTTTCAGATCGAAGGATACATTGAACCTGGTCAAAGTTTGAAGATCTGATGGCTAAGATTGATCATGGGAAATGTGATCAAGGAGATTAAGTGGTCAGCAAATTGTTTATAAATAAGGAATTGTTGATAAACAATGTATGCGGGTAAATGTATGCATAGGGATGCTACATAGTGATTACCGAGTACTGAAGCTTGAAAACCTGTTTGAATAACAGAGTATAGAGCCCAACAGATGGACAAGATAAGTCCTATTGTATTGAGCAAATAAGAATCTTCTTTAGCATTTTAGATGTGAAGTTGCAGATAGATTTTTATTACTGTTATTTTGCGAAGTGACAGAAAATCTCTTAACCAAGTGGACTTAACAGTCTTATTTGTAAAACCCTCTAGCAAGGTGACATTCTAATTGAGTGTTTGAAATCCTTTAACAAGGTCACTTCTAACAAGGTGAAGATCCTAATAGATCTGAGGGAAATCCCTTAACTGGGTCACATCTAGCAATGTGTTTTTAATCTTTAACAGGATTTGCTTTTAACCGAGCATACTCTAGAAGAGTATATTTCTTAGTGGGTCCAAAATCCCATAGTGGTTTTTCCCTATTTGAGTTTCCACGTTAAATCTGGTGTTATGAGTTTTATGATGTTTATATGCTTTTGAGTTTTCATGTTTAGCATTTTTGGTTATATTACTGAAGTACATGTTACCGAGGTTGAATCTGTTGTTTTTATGGAAGATTAAGTTTGTATGATTCACCCCCCCCTCTCATCTTGTTAACTATTGGATCTGTACTTACATTAAGTATCAAAACTATCAATTGGTATTAGAGATTTGGACTCCAGAAGGAAAAGTTTGAAGGTACTTGAGGCAAAGATCCAAAGATGTATAAGAGGAATGCACTGAAGTTGAACAAGTCTAGTTTCTCTACATGGCAGAAAAGGATGAAGCTACACCTATCAGGAGTTGGAGAATATGCTGTATATTATCTAGAGAATGATTTCATTAGATTGAGCACCTATCCATTGACAATGGAAGAGATAAAAGCAAAGCAAGAACATATCCAAGAAATGATTGAAATAACATCTGCATTGACTGATTTAGAGTTTAATGACCTAGAAGGTTGCAATGATGCAAAGGCAATGTGGGACAAGCTCATATATGTGTATGGTGGAGATGAACATATTCCAAGAGCAAAAGTGGATAGTCTAAGAGGACAACTTGAATCTATGAGGATGAATGAAGGTGAGAACATAACCCAGTACAGTACAAGACTAAAGGAGATTGTCAATCAAATCAAAGGAGCAGGTGGAACTATTGAAGAAAAGGATATAACAAGTAAGTTATTAAGAACTCTTCTACCAGCTTATGCAATCCAAGTCTCTGCAATCAATGAATTAAGGTATGTACCCAATATGCCAGTTTCTTTAGATGCTACTATTGGTAAGCTACATGCATTTGAGTTAAGTAACTTTGATAACAGTGGGTCATTGGTAAATAAAGTTGAATCTGCATTTATTTCTTTTCATATTGGTGAATCTGATGATTACAATGATAGAATGAGTAAGTACACTAAAGGGGATCATAGTGGAGCAAGTGAAAGATTTCGGAAGAACATGGAAGAAGTACACAAACTGTATGAGGAAATCAGAAAGAAAGAAGAGTTTGAAGCACTATTAGCTAGAAGGTTACCGAGAGGCAAAGGTAAGTATAAAGGAAAACTACCTTTGAAATGTTTCAATTGTGATAAGATAGGACATATGGCTTCTAACTGTCCTGACAAAGAATCTACTGAAAAGAGAGATTACTGAGATGATAGGCATAAAGATAATCATTACAGAGGACATCGAGACTTTAGGAGAAGAGATAGAAAGTCATGCTTAATAGCTGATGAGGAATCCAATTATGATAAATCAGATGAAACTGATACGGAGGAAGTAGTTTATGTGGCTATCAAAGATGGATCAGATGAAGAAAGGTATGAAGAAAAAGCCCTAATATCTCACATAAATACTAATGATTCTTGGATCATAGATAGTAGATGCTCACATCATATGATAGGTGATAAACACAAGTTTGTTATGTTAGACGATTATGATGGAGGCTATGTAAGATTTGGTAATGATGCACCATGTGCAGTAAAAGGTAAAGGATCTATAACACTTCTTGACAATGCAAGATGTAATGATGTTTATTGGGTTGAAGGATTGAAATACAATTTGTTGAGTGTAGCACAGCTAAACAATACAGGTTACTGAATAGAATTTCAAAAAGTAATTGTCAAAGTTCATGACAAGCATGGAAAGTTAGCTGCTACTGGGACACAAACAAAAGGTAACACATTTCACCTTGACTCAACTCGGAACAAGTGTCTATATGCAAAGATAGATGATACCTGGTTATGGCATAAAAGGTTTTGTCATATAAATTTTGATAATCTGATCAAAATAAGTAAGAAGCACCGAGTAAGAGGTCTACTGAGTTTGGAAAAGCTTGAGAATGCTATGTGCCAAGGATGCCAAATGGGTAAAATGACAAGATCAAGCTTTACAAGTAAGTCCTACACTTCTAAGGGAAGTTTAGATCTTGTGCACACTGATCTTTGTGGTCCTATGAAAGTTCAAAGTTATTATTATGATAAATATTTCATATTATTTGTGGATGATTACTCAAGGAAGATGTCAGTAATGTTTTTAAAAGAAATATCATAAGCTTTTCAAATGTTTAAATGGTACAAGGCAAGAGTTGAAAATGAAACACGAAGACAACTAAAATGTCTTAGAACAAATAGAGGAGGAGAGTTCACATCTGATGAGTTCAACTTATTCTGTAATGATCATGGTATTAAAAGACAAGTCTCTGCACCGAGAACTCCACAGCAAAATGGAATAGTTGAGAGAAGAAACAGATCTATTGTGGATTGTGCCAGAACCCTAATGATTGAAAAGAAAGTGCCACAAACATTTTGGAGAGAAGCAATAAGCACAACAGTTTACACCCTAAACCGAGTACAACTGAAGAAAGAAACTTTGAAGACACCATATGAAATCTGGTATGACAAGAAACCTAATGTAAGTTATTTTAAAATCTTTGGAAGTGGATGCTATGTACACAAGGATGATAGAAATGGCAAGTTTGATCAGAAAAGTGAAGAAGGAACATTTCTTGGTTATTCTTCTAGAAGTAAAGCATTTAAATGTCTGATAAAATCATCTAACAAAATAGTAGAAAGTGCAAATGTGAAAATTGATGAATGTGCAGAAAGAAATGATGAAGGAAACTCCAAAGAACTAGAAGATTATGATGAATTTGTCTATGTTCAATCGACAAGTCTTACCGAGAAAACTATAGAAGGAAATGAAGAGAATATCTAGTAACCGAGTGATGAAGAAGATCATATAGAGCCTACCGAGCCTATAGTAGCCAAGTATGTTAGAAGACATCATGCATCATGTCAGATTATAGGAGATAAGGATGATCCAGTGATGACAAGGAACAACTTGAGATAGAACACATGTCTGATATCTGAATTTGAACCGAGAATAGTGAAAGAGGCATTCAACAGTGAAGACTGGATAAATGCTATGACAGAAGAGATTGATCAAATCAAGAAGAATGACACATGGGCACTGGTCCCAAGACCGAAGGACAAAAATGTAATCGATACAAAGTGGATTTTTAGAAACAAGCTGAATGTAAAAGGTGAGGTCATTTGAAATAAAGCAAGACTAGTTTGCAAAGGTTATGCCCAAGAATAAGGAATTGCTTATGGTGAGACTTTTGCACCTATGGCTAGACTTGAAGGAGTAAGAACATTGTTGGCATATGCTGCTTACAAGAATTTCAAGGTATATCAAATGGATGTCAAATCTGTATTTTTGAATGGTATATTAGAAGAAGAAGTTTTTATTGAACAACCTGAAGGATTTGTTGAAGACAAGAATAAAGATCAGGTATGTAAATTGAACAAATCTTTATATGGTTTGAAACAAGCACCTAGAGCATGGTATGAAAGATTGCACTCTTATTTAATCAAGATTGGTTTTATAAGAACAACTGAAAAAATCAATATGTGCATGAAGAATGATGAAAATGGAATACTGATCTCAACCATATTTGTTGATGATATTATTGTAGCGTCGTAAATTGTACGCACTTGCTAGGGTGGTACAATTTCACACCTAGTTTAGCACCCGCCTTGGTGCATTTTGCATTTTGCATTGCATTTCCCCTTTAGCACTTAATTAATCAAATTAATTACATCTAAGGTTCTATTTCATCATCTTCCATATCATAAAGTTGGGCCCTTCCATTAAAGTGTGCCCCTTTTCATTTTATTCCTCCAATGCATCATTCAATCAAAAACCCTAATTAAGTCCTATTTCGAACTTGGGGGCTTGATTTCGAGGGTCAAAACATCTCAAAATCACCTGTAACATCGAGATTCTCTCTAAAATCATCATATCCGATGGCCCTGAAAATTTGGTGAAAATTTGTCGGGACCATGGCGCCCGGAGAGGACCATGGCGCCCGGAGTGCACATGGTCCCGAACATTTTTCCCGAAATTTTAGGAGCGCGATCCAATCATAAAATAAAGCTTAACCCCAAGAAATTGGCGGGAGATTCAATCTCTAGGTCGGCCAAAAGTTGAAATTAAGACCTAGGGTTTCATACATAAGAGCTCTCTTTCTTCGTTTGAAGGGATCGGAATTTTGGCTTTCGAGGACCTTCTAGGCAGTGAAAGAGCAGATTTTTGAAGACTTCAACAACATTCAACATCCTTCTATCAAGCATCTATCAATTTCATTCCTTCACTTAGGGCTTGGAAGACATTGAAGAACAATAGGAGATTACCGACTGAAGATTGGCTTGTACTCCTCCCTTGAGGGTTGGGTATGATTTCATGTTGTTTTCATGTCTTTGCATAAGCTTCAATACATCATTTATTCATGCTTTAGATCACTTTGTATCTTGATTTAGAGCATTTACATTATCATTTACAAGCAATTAGGGTTTACTTTCTAGGTTTCTCTAGTTTGCTTTCTTGCATTTAAGGACCTTGCACACACACTAGGTCTGCACACACAATACATTTTACAATACAACTTGGCTATTCGTGGAGGTGGAAATCACCGAAGTGGGGGTTTGACTAAGGCAAAACCCTATATATCCGCCCACCACACCTTTTCAGATAGAAGTGCAGGTTTTGAAATTCGGACGACGCCGCAAGTTACAGATCCAGAAGAAGCAGACGGAGACCGAACTTCACACCAAATCTCAGAGAAAAAGACCAGGACAGGGGCGTGGGGCACCCTGGTCCTACTAGGATAGGGGCGCTGGGCACCTTGGTCCCTGGGACAGGGGCACTAGGCGCCTTGGTCCTCCTGACAGCATTTTCAGCATTTTTGACAGCTTTTTCCAGAGTGCAAAACAACAGTTTCTGGAGCAGTTTCAGGGGCAGAATCAGGACAGTGGCACCCACGCCCCCGTCCCGAATATTTTTAGTCAGATTTTAACTCTGGGTATGCATTTGCATTCTTGTCTTATCCTTGTGTTTACATCTTTCCATCATTTAAGTTCAATTCTGTAATCTTGTTATTAGTTCATACTTGCACTTTGGGGTTAGGGATTGAACTTGCATCATTTGATCTTCCAATTTCAACAAAGGAATAGAAATCCTAATAGGTAGCCCATGGCTCTCTCTTTCATAAGAAGAAGTAGCCAATTGTGTGATACCTCTAGGCTCTTTCGTATTCCGTAATGTGTGTCAAAAGGTAGGATTAGGGCATGTTAACCTAGTCTCGCTTTTTTCCCCCCCACATTTTGGTGAACCCGACGTGAATCTATCATTGCTTCCTCTTGCATTGCATCTGTTAGATTTAGATCTAGATTTAGTGTGTTTTCATTTCATTTTCATTAAAAAGAAAAAAAAAAAAGTGTGTTTCTTTGCATTGTGTGTTTAAATTTTATGCAATTTCAAAATGTCAGATTTTTATTTGCAAGATGTTCATATTTGTGATGATTATGAGTTAGATGAAGCTTTAGATGAATTTTTGAAACCTAAATATACCAAACCTTCATTTTACCAAAAACTCATAAACATTGTTACTATGCCATTTCGTTGTGATGAGAAAGATAAGTCGAATGATTCCTCTCAAGGGTACATTCCTATCAGCTCTTCCACTAAATCTAGTAACATGGTTGTTTTCAATGATCCCCTCTATGAAGAGATATATCCTTTTGAATCAAAAGATAAACCTTTTAATAGATATGATCATTCTTTGTTGAATGATGCCCTTGATGCCTTTGTGTCTCCTAAAAAACACTCCCTTCATGAGGATCCTTTTGTGCAAGAAGATGACATTATCCCTACATTTCCTAGTGATGGCCTTTCCTTTTCCAACAAAATTCCCACTAGAGATGATGAATTAATGATAAATGCTTACCCTTCTCCTAAAGTTGGTCTTACCCATAAGCATCCCTTAGAGAAAGAAGATGAAATAATAAGCAATTTCCTTAATTCTCTCTCCCCTAAAGATCATATTGAACATATTTTGAGGAAAGAGGATGAGTTTAACACATCTATTGATGCTCTCCCTCCTAAGGATGAGGAATTAATAAACAATGTTATCTCCTCTCCCGAAATTGACAATACTTCAAACATTCCTTTCAACAACCTCACTATTTGGGATGAACCATTAGAAGAAGGTATAGATTATTCTCTACCCCTAGCCAAAGGGGATGAAATCAAGATTGGAAACTCCCTTGATAGTTTCTCCCCTTCCTTGAATCTCAATTATTCTCCCTCTAAAAATAAAGCATCTCCCTCTCCTCAACTTGGTTCTACTCATAAGGAAACCCTAGTTCAAAGCAAGATGGTTAACATTTATTTCAAAGATCTCCCTCTCAAAAGTGAGACTTTAGAGAGTAGTGTTGATCCTTCTCCTAGAGAGTTTATTCCCCATGTAGATCTTGTGATGATAAAGGATGATATGACCTTTCCTAGTATTACTCTTCCTACTAGAACATCAATGCCTATCCCTTGTCTCTCTCCTAAAATTGATTTGATCCGTGATAATATTTTAGTGCAAGAGAAGACTATCAATAATTCTTTCAAAACTTTTGTTCATTCCTCTAAACCATCCTCAATCAATTTGATACATGTGAATGAGACACCTAACAAACCTCTCTTCACTGTCCAAGGTGCTTGTCCTTCTCAAAATTCTCAACCTTTAAATAAGCCTATCTTAGTGGTTCAAGGTGGTTATGCTAATGATTCTTTTTGCACGCCTAAGAAACCTATTATTATTGTGCAAGGAGGTTATTCTACTAAGAGCCCTTATGAGTATGCTAAACAACTAACTAGAGAGAGTTATCATACGGTTGCCCATACCTATAACACAAGAAACAATACGCAACCTAATCCTCCTCCAGTTATCCCAACTTCACTTCCTCCTTCCCAACCTATTCTTCCTCAAGCTCCTCGTATTTCACAAGTTCTTGGTAAGGAATATGATCTCATAGAACAACTTAAAACTACTCCAGCTAAGATATCCCTTTGGGATTTGATTCAAACTTCTTCTGCTCATCATGGAATGTTACAAGATGCCTTGAAAGATTTGAATGTTCCTCCACCGAATACATCTAGTAATATAGCATCTTTAGTTAACTCTATGATGAATCCTAAAGCTCAAATTGTTTTTACCCAAGATGAGTTGCCTACTAGTGAAATTAAACAACAATATGATCCCTTGATGATTGTGGTTATCATAAATGACACTGCTATAAGACGAACACTAGTAGATAATGGCTCTAGCCTTAATGTGTGTAGCATTAATCTATTGCATAAGATGAATGTGGATACATTCCTTATTGAGCCTGACTCTCGTCCCATTCGAGGCTTTGATAATGTGGCTAAGTCTTCATTAGGTATTATCACCTTACCCATCATAGTGGGACCTGTTACTTTGCCTACTCCTATCCATGTTATGTCGGGAAATCTAACATACAACTTATTATTAGGGAGACCTTGGATTCATAGTATGCAAGCTGTCCCCTCTACATTGCATAGACAAGTTAAATTCATTTATAACAATAAGACATATACCTTGATAGGTGATACTAATCTTCAGGCTTGTTTGCAAACATCTACTTCCAAAGGGAGTTCTTCTAAGCCTTCCTCTTCTAGTGATGACTCTTTGAACAAGATACCTATGGATGAATCCTCACCCTCTGATAATCAAAATTCTTTGGATGAGTCTAAAGCTCCTGAAGAAGATCCTTCTCGACTCGAATCTACACATGAGAGGGCTTTTTGGGGGTCTCTTGATTTTAATCCCACCTTTGTAGGTGAATATAGGGTTCCTCCTAGAGATCTTAAAGGTAAAAAGAAGGAAGAAAATAGAGATCAATCAGTCTTACTTGAACTTATGAGCAATAATTTTGTGGCCGCTTCTCAAACTTCTTCTCCTCACACCTCTAATTATGAAGAGTTTGATTCTTTGTCTTATGAAAAACCACCTTCTCTTCCTGAAATGGCTGATTGTTATGGTCGTGGTTTTCGCATTTTTGCTAAGCATGGGTATCATGGAAATGGTTGTGGCGCTCATGAACAAGGGATAAAAGTTCCTCTAGAGACTAATTTTCACAATTATGCCTTTGGACTCGGCTATAATCCCTGCAAACGTACCAAAGCATCTAAAAGACCATCTCTCAATGTGAATGCTGTATTTAGTAATGATGATGATCTCACTTCAACTAAATCATCCTCTACTTCTATCAACTCTCATTCCCCTCATAAGGAAATCTTGGCAATGAACAAATCTCTTTATGAATCCCCTCAAATTTCTAAATCCACTTATGAATCTTTATCTCCTATTCATCATAAAGTCCTTTCCTCTAGGGATAAGGCTCTAATAAATTACACTCATCCCTCTTCTAAGATTTCATGTGACTTTTCTTCTTCAATTTTTATCCTTTTATACATGTTTTTGATCTCACTTATAGTTGAGCATTTAACATGTCATATTCAAATACCTCATTTAGTCTATCATGTCTTTAAATAACATTAATGGCTATTATGTTGCTCATCATTATGTGACATTGGTAGCTCATTTACTGGGGGCTCATTGTCATTCATGATGGTACAATTTCAAGTGCAATCATATTTTTTGAAGCAACATAATAGCCTAATTTTCTTGTTCCTATGGGGACAAGAGTGATTTCATACATCTCTTCTTTTGCTTATGTCCAAATCTCTCCCTAGAAGATTGTGTAAGTCCTTCTCATTGTCCTTATCCTTGGGAGGCAATGATCTTTCCTTATTTTTATCTAAGGATCCACTTTTTTCCTATTTTGTGGATGGTGTGAACTTTATTGCTTGATGTTATTCCTTGTATGCATTTGCTATTGTTTGTTCAAGGATTCTCTCTTACAAGAGGTGTAAGTCCTTGACTACAACCTCTTTTGCACTTGGTAAAGTACATCCATAATGAATTCACTCTCCCAATTGGGTTAAAAGGAGCATCATCCTTCATTAAGAATCACTTTCACCTCGCAAAAGAAGGAAGTATTGCATTCTTATTCTCTTCTTTGTCTTATTCTAGAAGATGTTATATTTGTCTAAGACAATTTCTCTCAGGGATAGGTGTCTTTTGTACAAAGATCTCTTCTCCTCTAAGGATCTCCTTTACACATACTACAGGATATCCCTTTTCAACTATCTTATCCTTGCTTAAAGAGTGAAAAACTCTCTTGCTTGGATCTATGACATTGTTGCATTTCTGGGGTATCTTCTTTTGTGGTGAAGGTAGGTATCCTTGTTCTACTTTGCTTATGACATAAACATTCTCGAAACTAGAGCACAGACTCTTAGAGTGAGATGTCATGCTTTTGTACTATACATATACAGGTTGTAGCATACTTGGGCATAGACTCCTATGAGGTGCTTCTAACCTCCCTTACACACACATGCACGAGGTTGAGTGGAACTAGCGGCATAAGGCTAGACTTTCTCACTCTCCTCCCTTACATGGATCACCTAGATAGACTCTAGGGGCTAGTTTTCCATGTCCTTTTCCCATGGATCACCTAGACAAAATCTAGGGGTGAGAAGTCCATGTTTTCTCTCTCACTATTCTTCTCATGGATCACCAATGTGTGTATTCATGCTTTTTTTCCTTTCTTTTCTTCTCTTTGCATTTTGTTTCCATTTACATCCTTCATCTTGTGTTAGAGAACTCTCAAATCCTCACACTCTTTGTTGTGTTGGAATTGAGATTTAGTCCTCTTTCTTACCAAATGATTCTCCATTAGTTTTTGATCTCATATCAAATCTTCTTGCGAGCATTTGTCATCAATATTCTTTAACAATTTGAAGTGGTAAACATGATACCTTGTTTCAACTCACTAAAATGAGCAAGCCGAAACAGGGGGGGGCATATAGCTACCCTTGAATTTTCATCACCTTCCTTAGTAAGCATTAGGTGATTTTGTGATCTAACGTGTGTTTTGTAGGGTGCGGTTCCTAACTGTGTACTGCAGATACCACTGGGGGCTTCGTTCGACAGACTTATGGATATATCCTTTTTCAAATAATGTTTACTTTTCTGTACTTTAGCTTGCATATGCACGTAGTGTTCATATGACCGCTAAAGTGGGGGCTAAATGTAGCGTCGTAAATTGTACGCACTTGCTAGGGTGGTACAATTTCACACCTAGTTTAGCACCCGCCTTGGCGCATTTTGCATTTTGCATTGCATTTCCCCTTTAGCACTTAATTAATCAAATTAATTACGTCTAAGGTTCTATTTCATCATCTTCCATGTCATAAAGTTGGGCCCTTCCATTAAAGTGTGCCCCTTTTCATTTTATTCCTCCAATGCATCATTCAATCAAAAACCCTAATTAAGTCCTATTTTGAACTTGGGGGCTTGATTTCGGGGGTCAAAACATCTCAAAATCACCTGTAACTTCGAGATTCTCTCTAAAATCATCATATCCGACGCCCCTGAAAATTTGGTGAAAATTTGTCGGGACCATGGCGCCCGGAGAGGACCATGGCGCTCGGAGTGCACATGGTCCTGAACATTTTTCCTGAAATTTTAGGAGCGCGATCCAATCATAAAATAAAGCTTAACCCCAAGAAATTGGCGGGAGATTCAATCTCTAGGTCGGCCAAAAGTTGAAATTAAGACCTAGGGTTTCATACATAAGAGCTCTGTTTCTTCATTTGAAGGGATCAAAATTTTGGCTTTCGAGGACCTTCTAGGCAGCGAAAGAGCAGATTTTTGAAGACTTCAACAATATTCAACATCCTTCTATCAAGCATCTATCAATTTCATTCCTTCACTTAGGGCTTGGAAGACATTGAAGAACAATAGGAGATTACCGACTAAAGATTGGCTTGTACTCCTCCCTTGAGGGTTGGGTATGATTTCATGTTGTTTTCATGTCTTTGCATAAGCTTCAATACATCATTTATTCATGCTTTAGATCACTTTGCATCTTGATTTAGAACATTTACATTATCATTTACAAGCAATTAGGGTTTACTTTCTAGGTTGCTCTAGTTTGCTTTCTTGCATTTAAGGACCTTGCACACACACTAGGTCTGCACACACAATACATTTTACAATACAACTTGGCTATTCGTGGAGGTGGAAATCACCGAAGTGGGGGTTTGACTAAGGCAAAACCCTATATATCCGCCCACCACACCTTTTCAGATAGAAGTGCAGGTTTTGAAATTCGGACGACGCCGCAAGTTACAGATCCAGAAGAAGCAGACGGAGACCGAACTTCACACCAAATCTCAGAGAAAAAGACCAAGACAGGGGCGTGGGGCACCCTGGTCCTACTAGGATAGGGGCGCTGGGCACCTTGGTCCCTGGGACAGGGGCACTAGGCGCCTTGGTCCTCCTGACAGCATTTTCAGCATTTTTGACAGCTTTTTCCAGAGTGCAAAACAACAGTTTCCGGAGCAGTTTCAGGGGCAGAATCAGGACAGTGGCACCCGCGCCCCTGTCCCGAACATTTTTAGTCAGATTTTAACTCCGAGTATGCATTTGCATTCTTGTCTTATCCTTGTGTTTACAGCTTTCCATCATTTAAGTTCAATTCTGTAATCTTGTTATTAGTTCATACTTGCACTTTGGGGTTAGGGATTGAACTTGCATCATTTGATCTTCCAATTTCAACAAAGGAATAGAAATCCTAATAGGTAGCCCGTGGCTCTCTCTTTCATAAGAAGAAGTAGCCAATTGTGTGATACCTCTAGGCTCTTTCGTATTCCGTAATGTGTGTCAAAAGGTAGGATTAGGGCATGTTAACCTTGTCTCGCTTTTTTCCCCCCCACAATTATATTTTGTGGAAATGACACTTTATGCAAGAACTTTGGAAATGAAATGAGAAAAGAATTTGAGATGTCATTAATCAGTAAGATAAAGTATTTTATAGGTTTACAGATACTGCAAATGAAAAATGAGATTTTCATTACTCAATCCAAGTACATAAAGGAAATCTTGAAGAAATTTGGAATGGAAGATTCAAAACTAGTAAGTACTCCTATGACTACCAACTATAAATTATCAAAGAATGATGAATCTACATTTGTTGATGAGACACTTTGCCGATCCATGATTGGAAGGCTACAATATGTTGTTCATAGCAGGCCAGATATAGCACATGCAGTAGGTATAGTTGCAAGATTCTCTGCAGATCCTAAGGAAACACACATGACAACAATCAAGAGAATTTTTAGATACTTGAAAGACACTAAGGATTATGGCTTAGTATATCAGAAAGGAAATGACTTTGATTTAAAAGTTTATACTGATGTTGATTGGGCAGGCAACATTGATGATAGGAAAAGCACAAGTGGAGGAGCTTTCTTTTTAGGAGAAAGACTAGTGAGTTGGCTTAGCAAGAAACAAGGATGTGTTTCACAGTCAACAACAGAAGCTGAATACATTGCTGCAACATTGAATTGTACCAACATAGCATGGATCAAACAACTGTTGGAAGGTATAAATGAGAAAGTTACTGAGCTAGTAACTATTAACTGTGACAATACTAGTACCATTAACATTTCAAAGAATCTTGTTATGCACTCTAAGACAAAGCACATCTATATCAAATATCATTATCTTAGAGAAGAAGCTCAAGAGAAGAAAGTGGTGTTGGAGTATGTTAGCACAAAGGAACAAATAGTAGATATCTTCACCAAGCCACTACCAAGGGACACTTTTGAGTATCTCAGAAGTAAGTTAGGGGTCCTACCCCTATCTTTCATCACTGATCGAGTTAGGTGAAAGCATCAATTCGATGACTCTACATAATATCTTTTAGGAGTTGATGCTGATTTACACACTTTAGGATGTTTTCTAAATGTGTGCAGGAAACAATATAGGGAACAAGAATTGAAGACAAAATGCTCTGACTGAAACTAAGTTGACATATCAGTAGGAAATCACTTCATATAGGAATAAATTATGTTTTAGTTCTTTACTTTTTGGCATTGTCAAAGGGGGAGAAGACTGGAGAAAAGGAGTGGATACTAATGTATGGGGGAGAAGACTGATGACAGGGGGAGAGCATTTCAACATTTTAGAATCTCACAACAATCTGAATCAATTAGGTCAAATCAATTGGTTTTTCCATCAATGCCAAAGGGGGAGATTGTTGGCATTATAACAGACAAGGAGAGATTGTTGACATTTCAATAAGGATATTGAGAAGGTTGTTGATGATTATGGATATAACTGATCAAGGATGTTTACTGTCTTAATATTATTATTTTGTCATTGATGTTAAGAAATTGATTTTCTAATTCAGTATGATGTTGCCATATCTTAAAAAGTATGATTTGATGAGTATAAAGATGTCAGTAAAAGACATAGAAAGAATGTGATGAATAAGGGGAGGAATAACTTATTCAATGGGAAACTATTACCAATTTAGACAATGATGAGATCATGATGTTTAGATTGTTTTGATATTCTACATATGTTATTGATTGTAAGGTTAATACTATACTATGTTACCGAGAAAAGAACCTAGTCGGTAAACTCTAAGGAACCTAGTCGATAAACCCTAAGGTTATCGCTATCGGTTAATGAAGGCAGAATGTCTACTGAGTGAAGTTTAGTATTTACTGAGTTGCAACCGAGTAGTAACATAATGCATTTGAATGAATAAAAGCATTATTTAATGAAGGAAGCTGATGAGCTGGCTATGATTAAATGATTGGTATGCCATGCATGAAGTTTTTTATAGAATCTATGGCAAAGGAAAATTAGCAAGAAGATCTACAACTCAGATTGAACCACAATACCCTAGCACAAGTTCCAAGAAATGTATGTAAGTTCCAAGGCAGGGTAAAATGTTTTTTAGATCGAAGGATACATTGAACTTGGTCAAAGTTTGAAGATCTGATGGCTAAGATTGATCATGGGAAATGTGATCAAGGAGATTAAGCGGTCAACAAATTGTTTATAATTAAGGAACTATTGATAAACAATGTATGTAGGCAAATGTATGCACAAGGATGCTACATAGTGATTACTGAGCATTGAACCTTGAAGACCTATTTGAATAACAGAGTATAGAGCCCAGTAGATGGACAAGATAAGTCCTATTGTATTGAGAAAATAAGAATCTACTTTAGCATTTTAGATGTGAAGTTGCAGATAGATTTTTATTACTGTTATTTTGCAAAGTGACAGAAAATCTCTTAGCCGAGTGGACTTAACAGTCTTATTTGTAAAACCCTCTAGCAAGGTGAAATTTTGATTGAGTGTTTGAAATCCTTTAACAAGGTCACTTCTAACAAGGTGAAGATCCTAACAGATCTGAGGGAAATCCCTTAACCGAGTCACATCTAGCAATGTGTTTGTAATCTTTAACAGGATTTGTTTTTAACCGAGCATACTCTAGAAGAGTATATTTCTTAGTGGGTTAGAAATCCCACAGTGGTTTTTCCCTATTTGGGTTTCCACATTAAATCTGGTGTTATGAGTTTTATGATGCTTATATGCTTTTGAGTTTGCATGTTTAGTATTTTTGGTTATATTACTGAAGTATATGTTACCGAGGTTGAATCTGTTATTTTTATGGAAGATTAAGTTTGTATGATTCACCCCCCCCTCTCATCTTGTTAACTATTGGATCTATACTTACATTAAGTATTAGAACTATCAATAGGAGCATGCATAGGGTAATAATTCCTACCTTGACATGTCAAAGCCAATGGTTCATTATCACGACGAGTAGGACAAGAAATTGGCCACACGACAACATTTGATTGAATGAGACACCAACTGAAAAATACTGGCCTAATGAAACATTAGGGAAAATTGAAAAATAAAGATAGGATTTTGTACGGACCCCTCTCATGGCCCCGTAGGTTCAAATGGATAATTTATAGGTGCCACGGATTCCGAGCTAGGAGCTGTCAAAGTTTGACAATTTTTAGCACTTAGGGTGCTCAAGGAATGATGTTGGCAGGGTATGACCCCAAGCATTTGACTGAGTGGGGGGGGGGGGGGGGGGGGCGAATAGGAGCACGCATAGGGTAATAATTAATTGTATTGTATTTCTCATTAAATGAATTGCATTGTTTGTTAAATGAATTGTATTGTATTGTTCATTATACAAACAACACTTACGATGAAATGAAATGAATTGTATTGTTTATTAAATAACCATTATTAACCATTGTTAATTATTGGAATAAAGATTAAATATTTCCATGATAACACCATGCACAGATGAGCAAAAATTTATATGATCAAATATCAAATTTTGTATATATGAAAATGTCAAATGATTACAAGTGTATGCCCATACACAAATATGGCATAAACACCAACTCAAACAAAATGTATGTCTATATATGTGAATGTATGTCCATATACAAAATATACATGCCAACTAGACATGTAAGCATCGCAAAACTATCTATAACTTCCTAAGTTGCTGATGGATCATTAAAATTGATCCTCTTCATTGCACTTCTCGGCTCTGAAGGATCCTGCACAAGAAAAAACAAACCATGATTAAGATTAGTTATATTATATAACTCACATTAAAAAATTTAACATAAAAATGAACTATAATTGAACTATTCTTGTTTACCTCATCTCCATGTTTTCTCTTCGGCTTTACAGGACTCTTGATGTATGTCTTCAGTAGAGGAGGTATGTTTTCAATATTTTCATACACAACCTACATATGTTCACAAACATGACATTGATACACATTAGCATATAATTTCCACTGATAATAACAAATTATATCTACTAAACACAAAATAAAATAAATACACATGTACTCGGGGCATCTCTTCTTCTTCTTCTTCTTCTTCAGGTATACTAGGTGTAGTCAACAAGGATGTGAAGCCAAGAATTCTCTGTACATATACACAACAAGTATACGAAACTATCAATCTATGTCTAGACGTGTATAATCACTATAAATTATTTAAACTATTAATTCAATCATATTTGCATTCAATTACCTTTCCCTTATCTCCAACCGCACTACCAGATCCTAAATCAACAAGCCCCGCACTCGTGCTTCTTGTGCCCTACAAGAGTAAAATAAGATATACATGAAAGTTACTACATAATCTAATTAATACCAATATAAATGATTAGCATGTATGTACAATAAAATATAAATGACTAGGTGCCATAATATATGTACCGTCAAGATATCAAGGCCAAATGAAATGGCTGTCAAGGTACCCTCCTGGATCTGTGTCAACTCCTCGGTCATCAACTGTTAAATAGACCATGTAAATAAAAATTAGTACTTAATATTATCTAGATTATAAATATTCATTTAAAATATAGAATGAACTTTGAAAATACAAATCTTACCTCTACATCATCAATGTATGATGAAGGTGCCTCCTCGTTGATGGGAATGGGTATGGGATAGAGTGGTCTAGTATATGCTCCTTGATCCTCTCCTTGGATCACCAGGTGTTCCAACCACACCATAGGGTCTCTAGGACTTCCCTTACTTGAGGTATCCCATGACCTTTCCCAATCCACCCACCAACAATAAGTGTTGCTTCTCCAAAGGTCTCACCTACTCACAAGCTCCAAAATAACCCTCACATAAGCTAATAAGGGTTTAGCTCCTCCTTCACCTTCTTAGGTCCTAGAAAGGATTGGATAGGTCTCTGACACGGTTCTCCATCCATTCATGTGTCCCCAAGTGGTTTTAACTATTAGGGTTTCAAGTAGATCCGAAGCAAATATGAACTAACAATTATATGCAGATTTAAATACAAAAGATAAAGAAATAAAACAAGGACACAGATAACACAGAGATTTAACGTGGTTCATCTAGAATGGGTTACGTCCACCATACACAGCTGTCCAATCTTTCTTATTATCTAGCAAAAATAGTACATCAACCTTACAATGCCTTAAGCATCCCAACCGCTTATAACATGCATTTTTAGGGCAACAAACAAAGTCAGCCTTTTTAGGGTTTTATTACAATGTTGGTTTTCATCAACAAAAAAGGCAAAAAAAATTTTCTCGGGGGCTGCCGCCCCTGAACCCCCACTTTTCTCGGGGGCTGCCGCCCCCGAGCCCCTGCCCGGGGCCCAGCCCGGCCCCGAACCCCAGCGAGGATATGTGCTGAGTGAACAGTACTTTGCTGATTAGTCACCACATTTCAATAATCTCCGACTTGAAGACTGATCAGGCTCCACACCAAACAATCTCCCACTTGGAGACTGATACTACACAACACCACTGTACATGCAACATCCGCTGGATAAAACACTAGGACTTGACTGGTATAAATTCCACAATTATCAATCAAGAAGACCAACAGAAACTGATGAAGAAATCAGCTTCTCCTGTGGAACTGCCTTTGTGAACATATCGATAGGATTCTCACTTGTGTGAATCTTCTCAAGCTGTAACTGACCCTCCTCTGAAATAGTCCAGATGAAGTGGTACTTGAGCTGAATGTGCTTTGTCCTTGAATGAAAAGAAGAGTTCTTCGCAAGATGAATGGCACTCTGGCTATCAGTATACAATGGGCGATCCTCCTGTGTCTGACCTAATTCCTCTAGAAAACATTGTAACCAAATCATCTCCTTGCTGGCTTCTGTAGCAGCAACATACTCAGCTTCAATGGTTGAAAGTGCAACAACCTTTTGCAGCTTAGAAACCCAACTGACCACAGTTCCCCCTATAGTAAAAACATACCCTGTAGTACTCCTCCGTGAATCAATATTACCCGCTAGATCAGAGTCAACAAATCCACTTAGAGCAGCATTGGATCCTTTGAAACATAATGCCTTTGTAGTAGTTCCTTTCAAATATCGAAGAATCCATTTCACAACATTCCAATGTTCCATACTCGGATTACTCATAAACCTGCTCACAATTCCCACTGCATGTGCAATATCTGGCCTTGTGCATACCATTGCATACATCAGACTGCCAACAACTGATGAATACGGGATGTTAGACATTTTATTTACCTCTTCCTTTGCCTTTGGGCACATCTCCTTATTCAATTTGAAATGACTAGCCAAAGGTGTACTAACTGCTTTTGCATCCTGCATGTTAAATCTTTTCAACACCTTCTTTATATACTCACTTTGGGACAAATTCAAGGTTCTATTTTGCCTGTCCCATGTAATCCTCATACCGAGAATTTGCTTAGCTACACCCAAATCTTTCATAGCAAATGACTTGGCTAATTTCTGTTTAAGATCATTTATATGTTGCATGTTAGACCCAGCAACAAGCATGTCATCAACATAAAGCAACAGGATAATATAACTGCTATTATCAAATCTCTTAAAATATACACAATGATCAGAATGACATCTATGATAACCTTGTTCAGCCATGAAACTATCAAATTTTAAATACCATTGTTGGGGTGCTTGCATTAGGCCATACAGACTTTTTTTCAACCTGCACACCAAGTTCTCCTTACCTTTGACCTCATATCCCTGTGGTTGCAACATGTAAATTTCTTCCTCCAAATCTCCATGGAGAAAAGCTGTTTTGACATCTAATTGTTCAAGATGTAAATCATCTGCAGCCACAAGACTAAGTACAGTTCTAATTGAAGTCATTTTTACAACTGGAGAAAATATTTCATCATAATCTATACCCTTTTTCTGTGCAAAACCTTTTACCACAAGTCAGGCCTTATATCTTTTTTGACCTCCTTCCTCCTCCTTCAGTTGATAAACCCATTTGTTAGGCAAGGCTCTTTTTTCTACAGGTAAAGGGACTAAGTCCCAAGTCTTATTTTTCATCAAGGAGTGCATCTCCTCTTTCATGTCTAGCTCCCACTATTGTTTGGCATCTACCTGCAATGCTTCTTCATATTCTTCTGGTTCACCAAAATCCATTAATAAAATAGAATACAAAGAAGGAGAAAATCTTTCAGGGGGTCTACTTGTCCTTGTAGAACGTCTAACACTTGCAGGAGTTTGTGGGACAATTTGTTGTTGCTGAGCATCAGGTACCTGTGGCATTTCATTTTCAGGATCTCATCCAACACCACATATTCTTGTTTGTTCTGTTCATGCTTCTTTTCTTGCATCTGTATTTTATACATAACCTTCTCATTGAATATAATATCTCTACTTCTAATTATTTTCTTATTTTCAAAATCCCATAACCGATAGCCATATTCATCTATCCCATATCCAATGAAGGTACATTTATAAGATTTAGCATCAAGCTTGGTTATGTTTTCTTTATCAACATGGACAAAAGCTTCACAACCAAAAGTTTTTAGAAAAGAATAATTTACCTTTTTACTAGTCCATGCCTCCTCTGGAATACCACCATCCAAAGGGGTTGAAGGTCATCTATTTATCAAATAGATAGCAATATGTACAACATCTGCCCAAAAATGTAAGGGCAATCTAGCATGCAATCTCATGCTCCTCGCACGTTCCATGATGGTCTTATTCATTCTCTCTGACACACCATTTTTCTGTGGAGTTCCTGGAACTATCTTCTGCTTTCGAATCCCATTTAAAGAACAGTAATCTTCAAATGCTTTGCTGCAATACTCACCTCCATTATTCGATCTGAGACACTTCAACTTTTTTCCTGTCTCATTCTCAACCAAAGCTTTCCATTTCTTAAAAGTTTCAAAAACATCTGATTTTTGTTTTAAGAAATATACCCATGTTTTTCTGGTTGAGTCATCAATAAAAATAACATAATAACAAGAGCCACCAAGAGATGATACTTGAGCCGGTCCCCATACATCTGAATGTACAAGCTCTAACTTCTCACTCTTCTTCTCTTTCCCAACCTTGAGAAATCTGACTCTTTTCTGTTTACCATAAACACAGTTTTCACAGAACTCTAAATCAATCTTCTTTAGTCCTGGCAATAGATTTTTAGAGTGAAGGATTTTCATCCCTTTCTCACTCATGTGCCCAAGCCTATGGTGCCACATTATCGAATATGTTCTTGCAACATTTATTGTTGTTGTCCCTGCAGTAACTTTATCTGTAGCAGCTAAGGTACAGTAAGTGTTACCAGTACATAGATATAATGTGCCTACCTTCGCACCTTTAGCTACTACTAATGATCCTTTAGTGACCTTCCACATACTGTCTAAGAAGATAACTATGCAACCTTCACTACCTAGTTGCCCTGCAGAAATTAAATTTCTTCTTAAATTAGGAACATGTCTTACCTCCTGCAGAAACTAGTCATTACCATTCTACAACTTGATCTTTATCTTTCCTTTTCCAACAACTTGACAGGGCTCATCACGCAAATATACTTGTCCAAAATCACCTTGAACATAATCTAGAAAATATTTTCCATGGGGTGTAGCATGAAATGAAGCCTCAGAATCTATTACCCAGGAATCATTAACATTATCCAAACATAAGATTAAAGCATCTTGTAAAGTATTACTTGCAATATTAGCTTCCTTACTATCATTTTCATTTTTGTCTCCTTCTTTGTTTTTCTGAGACCAACAGTCTTTCTTTAGATGACCAGGCTTTCCGCAGTACCAGCAATCTTTCTTTCCTCTAGATTGAGAGCGTCCTTTCTTTGACTTCCCTTGTGACTTCTCATTCCAAGGGCCTTTTCCTCTTTCCTTTGATCTTCCTCTATTCTCCACATTGAAAACACTACCCGATGATGTTGAAGTCTCACCTGTGCTTTTCCTTCGCATTTCCTCGCTTAGGATAACACCAACAATATCATCAAATACCAAAGTATTTTTACCAGAGACAGAGTTACTTACAGCCATAACCAAGCTATTCCAGCTTTCTGGCAAAGAACATAAAATCAAGAGAGCCCTAACCTCTTCTGCAAAGGTAATTTTTACCAAAGACAATTGACTGGTAATTGTATTAAATTCATTTAAGTGCTTCACTACAGATCCTCCCTCACTCATTTTCAAATTAAACAAATGCTTCATAAGAAATACCTTATTCGAAGCTGAGGGTTTCTCATACAACTTAGCCAATGTTGCCATCAAATCTACAATCATTTTTGCTTCTATTATATTGAATGCTATAGATGATGCAAGGCACAATCGAATGGATCCCAGTGCCTTTCTATCTAAAATGTCCCACTCTTCATCTGATAATGTGGTTGGTTTCTTTGCCTTTCCTTCCAATGGCCACCACAAATCCTTTTGATACAGGTAATCCTCCATCTGCATTTTCCATAACTGATAATTCTGGCCGTTAAACTTTTCGACCTTGTATTTGGAATCCTCCATTGCTCCCACTCAAATCTAAAAGTCTTGCCAATTTACAGAAAACCTCGCTCTGATACCAATTGTTAGGGTTTTAAGCAGATCTGAAGCAAATATGAACTAACAATTATATGCAGATTTAAATACAAAAGATAAAGAAATAAAACAAGGACACAGATAACATAGAGATTTCAACATTAACCTTCCATTTCCTTACCGATCTCACTATTTTGCTTTTTTCCTTCAAAATAGGGCTACAAGGAATGTGCTCAATAAGGCCTCCATTTCGGACTTTTAGGGCTCCCTCTTGCAAATGATGCACACACTTGTGAATCTTCCCAAAAGGATTGCTAATCATTTGGCAAGGGCTCAAAGATTTTCTTGGTTTTGGGCCTCCAAGTGGCCGTACACTTCCCTAGGTGAATTTTGGGGTTTTTGAGGGTTTTTATAAGGGTTTTAAGGCCTGCCTGGGTCACAGTGATGGTTTATTGTCTTTGCCACCTTATCTAGACTAGTGGAAGCTCCTCCTTCTCACCAATGGTTCTTCACACAACCCTCTTCACCTCCTCCAAAGGGTGCAACTTCAACCCTTCCTAGCCGGGCACAGTCTAGTCTTGCCTAGGAGTGGGTCTTTGAAAGACTTTCCTGCATCTTCAGGGGTGCTGCTTGTATTGGAATACTATACAAGGTTTCCACTCCTATTCCCCTTGGTTTCATGGTGCCTCCACAATGGGGATAGGAGTTATCATTCCATTACACAAAACAGTCCAAAACTAGACAGTGAGAGAGTACTTCACAAAATTATTACAAACACACAAAACCCTACACAAAAACCTACCCTAAGTGCTCAAAATGAAAGTATAAACACAATGCAAGATTCACAACATTGTTCAATTTACAAAATAATCCATTATCAACCTATTAATGCTTCATTTGTGCTGACTGGCAACAAAAACACAATCACAGTCAAGGTCTTTTCTCTTGGCCATACAATCTGACATCTAACCACTCATTTTAGGGTTTTCAATAGCTTATAGTGTCTCTATCTCAGTTGGTGTGCCATGGTTAGGGTTACTAACACCAAACTAAGGTTATGACCTATTTGGTGGAAAAGTTGCATGACAACTTTGAAAAGTTGTCATGCAACTTTTTACAACTTTTGAGCAACTTCTACAATGTTGCTTTTCTTGACTTTTGAGCCTATCTTTGGCTATGCTATGGACATAACCATGTCAAAAGGACCCCAAACACATCAAAGGCACACATACCCTCTATTCCACAAGAAAAATTAACCTAGACTTAAGAACCTAGGACAAAATTAAGGAACTAGGGGAGAGATGAGAGCTGGCTCAATACCAAGTTTCTTGAACCTGCCCTCTTCAACCCAAGTGGATTTAGACTCAGGTTGACCTGCCCACTTCACCAAGTGTTCCATGTAGACCTGGTGTCTAGTAGACTTCTTCACCCTTGACTCCAAGATCTCCTCTACTATGGGTTGCTTTACTTGAGGTAAAGCATTTACCTCCAAGTCCTGCAGTACCTTGGCTTGATTCTTAGTTTGCCCTACTCTTTCACCCTTGTAGAGTATCAGATCAACAACATTGAAGACTAGTGGTATAGCCAAATCTGAAGGAAGATCCACCTTGTAAGCATTTCCACCATATTTGGATAGAATTTTACAAGGTCCTACCCTCTTCATTTGTAACATAGTAGGCTTACCGCTTTGCATTCTAGCTTTACTCAAATGGACCATCACATAATCACCCACTTTGAACTGAACCTCTTTTCTTCTCTCATCCCCTTTAGCTTTCAGTTTTTGAGTAGACTCTAGGATGGCTCTCTTGACCTATTCTTGAACTTCCTTGATGGTTTGAGTGAAATCCTCTGCTTGCCCACTCTTCATCTCCATGGAACCAAGTTCTCTTAGTTCACACACCCCTCCTGGATGTCTGCCATTGACAACCTCAAAAGGATTCCTTCCAGTGGTCCTATTTACACTATCATTGTAAGCATACTCAGCTTGTGGAATAAATAGGTCCCATTTCTGCCCATACTCCTTGGTTAGACACCTCAACAAGTTGCCTAACACCCTGTTAATGACTTTAGTTTGACCATCAGTTTGTGGATGGTAAGCTGAGCTAAATGAAAAATTAGTTCCTAGTCTCCTCCATAAGGTTTGCCAAAAATGGCCCATGAACTTGCTATCCCTATCTGAAACAATACTTAATGGGAGTCCATGGATCCTTACAATCTCCTTAAAGAAGTGATGTGCAATATAACTAACATCATGAGTAGTTCTACATGGAATAAAAGGGCTCATCTTAGAAAATCTGTCTACCACCACATAGATGCTATCCATACCTGTCTTTGTCTTGGGGAGTCCTACCACAAAGTCCATGCTCACACACTCCCAAGGCCTATTTGGGACCGGTACTGGTTGATAGAGGCCTGCATTACTTGATCCTCCTTTTGCCTTTTGACACACACCACATTGCTCCACATACCTTCTCACATCCCTTGGCAACTTAGGCCATAGTAGTACCTCTGTACTAGATCCAAAGTTTTATTGATTCCAAAGTGTCCACTTAGACTACCATTGTGCTTCTCTTGTATGAGATTTTCTCTCATGGATCCTCTAGGTACACATAACTGATTGCCTTTGAACAAGAGACCATTTTGAAGGGTGTAGTCTTGATACTCACCATGAAAATGATTCTCAAACTCCTTGCAGACCTTGTAGGCTGATGAGAAGTCCTCATATTCTTCATAGAAATCCCTGAAACCTTCTATCCCTATGCTCTGCAATTGTAATTCTTGGATAGTCAACAACTTCTGGCTTAAAGCATCTACCACCTTGTTAAGCTGCCCCTTTTTATGCTTGATGGTAAAAGTAAAAGATTGGAGATACTCCATCCACTTCAAATGTCTATTGCTAAGCTTCTCTTGAGTGTTGATTTAACTCAAAGCCTGGTTATCTTTGAACACCACAAATTCCTTTGGGAGTAGGTAATGCCTCCACTTCTTGAGAGATTGAACTAGTGCATACAACTCTAGATCATATGCAAAATACCTCTTCTTTGCCTCACTAAGCTTCTCACTGAAAAATGCCATAGGCCTTCCCTCTTGACTCAATACACCCCCTACTGCAATGCCACTTTCATCACACTCCAATGTGAATAGCTTGTCAAAAGTAGGTAAGAGTAGGATGGGTTTTGTGGCTACTTCTTGCTTCAATAATTGGAATGCTTTATCAGCCTATTCAGTCCATTTGAACTTACTTTTAAGGCCTCCTTTTATGGTGTCAAGTACTAGTGCACATATGCCACTGAAGTTCCTCACAAACTTTCTATAGAATTGGGCTAAACCATGGAAACTCCTAACTTCAGTCCCTGTTTTAGGGGCAAGCCAATTCAAGATTGCCTCCACTTTGCTTGGATCCATCTTCAAGGTTCCCTTAGACACCACAATTCCCAAGTATACTAACTCTTGCTTCAAAAAGTCACACTTCTCTAAGCTGATTGCCAACTTCTCTTCATACAACCTCTCTAGGACTAACCTCAAATGTTCAATGTGCTCCTCTTTGGTTCTGCTATAGATGAGTATGTCATCTAGGTACACTACCACAAACCTTCTTATGAAGTCCTTCAACACCTCATTCATTAACCTCATGAAGGTGCTTGGTGCATTGGTAAGTCCAAATGGCATCACAAGCCATTCATACAACCCTTTTGTGGTCTTAAAAGAGGTGTTCCACTCATCACCCTCCTTAATTCTAATCTGATGATAACCACTTTTAAGGTCCAACTTGGTAAAATACATGGCACCTCCTAAAGAGTCCATCAAATACTTTATTCTAGGAATGGGAAATCTGTACCTTATGGTGATCCTATTGATTTCCCTTGAATTAGTACAAAGTCTCCACTTGCCTCCCTTCTTTGTTTCTAACACTACCGAGACTGCACATGGGCTGATGCTCTTCTTGATCAGTCCTTGATCCAACAACTCCTGCACTTGCCTTGCCACCTCCTTATTTTGGTTAGGTGTGAGCTTATATGCTACTTTATTGGGCAGGGATGCACCTGGTACAAAGTCTATTTGCTAGCTAATAGACCTTCTTGGTGGAAGTGTTGCAGGTGCTCCATCACTTACTATATCTTTATACTCTTGCAACATTTGTTTCACCTCCTTAGGTACCTATGTCTGCAACTTATCTTCCTCCTCCTTTGGCTTCACAATGATGGCACATCCCACTATCTCCTCTTCATGTAGTAGGTGTAAGAACTCCTTACCAGTATTAAGTAAGACACTAGGTGTTCTTAAGGTTCCCTCATTACTCTTTGTCAGAGACTAAATCTTAAAAGTTTTGCTATCCTTCTTGAAGGGAATGGAGTTCTCCTCTCCATCATAGATCATCTTCTTATCAAATTGACAGGGTCTACCTAGTAGTAGATGACAAGCATCCATGGGTAACACATCACAAAGGATCTTATCCTTGTACCCTCCAATAGAAAACTCCACCCAAGTCTGTTCATTAACAAGCACACTTTGCTCTTGATTCAACCATGTCACCTTGTAAGGGCTAGTGTGGGGTATCTTTGTGAGTTTCAACTTCTTAGCTGCCTCATCTGATATGATGTTTTCAGTTGACCCTGAATCAACTATCACCTTGCAAAATTTACCAAAGATTTTGCATCTCACCCTAAACAATGCTCTCCTATGCTTAGGTTCATCTTTAACTGGTTGTCTTATCAAGACTCTACTAAACATTAGATTCTCTCCAATCTCTGATTCAATATGGTCCACCTTAGGTGTTTTGCTGCTTGATGTGTCCTCATGGGCATAAGCAACCCTCTTTCCACTGTTTGATGAGGTAGGCTTGTCAGGGCATCTATAGGCTGGGTGTCCCAATTGACCACAGTTGTAACATTTCATGGTTACAAAGTAGGAGTTACCCCTGCCGGTACCTCTACCCCTACTTGGACCCCCTTGTGCACCTCTTTCTCTAGAATGGCCTCCTCTGAGATTGGTTTCACTGCTATGTTTAGTTAACTTGGACTCTCCTTGATTCCTTTGCTCATTTGCCTTACTCTGGTAACCACCTCAGTGATTCATTTGGTCTCTACCTCTGCCTCTACCCCTGTTGTTAGAGTCTCCCTTCCTTTTGTTCCTCTCTTACACCTTAGTAGCAAGCTGATGACATTTTTGGACAGTGGTAGGAGTCCATAAGCTTATCTCCTCTTGAATGTTCCACTTTAGGCCACTTAGATACCTAGCCACCTTGATTGATTCCTCCTCTTGGACTTTTGATCCAAGACAAAGCTTTTGAAACTCCTCAATGTAGGAGGTCACATCAAGGTCTTTCTGCTTCAATCCCTATCTCTTCTTATGAAGTTGGACTTCATAATCCTCTAGTAAGTAGTTCTTCTTGATCTTACTCACCATGGCCTTCCAGTTAGCTATAGGTAGCTTTCCTATGCTAACTCTCTCTTCTTGCAAGTACTTCCACCATGTCAAGGTTGCTCCCCTTAGTCTTGATTTGGTAACCTTAACCTATTGAGCTTTTGTCACACCTTCACACTCAAAGTGGTTCTCCATACCCTCAATCCATTCCATGACAGTGTCAATGTCCATCCTTCCACTGAAATGTGGTAATCCTTCAAAAGCTTTTGTATTCAAAGCCTTGATGGCCTTTACAAAAGGTTCTTCATTGATTAAGGGGTCTAGATTAGTTATGATGTCATCAAGATCAATTGCTTTCTTGCCTCTATCACTAGTTTCCTCACCTCAGAGTTCTTGTGCTCTCTGATCGACCACTTCTTGCAACTTGTTCCTTATTTCACTCATAGCATCTTCAAAGAGTCTATTTTTCTCCTTTTCTTCTTCTACCTCCCTAGCTAGCTCTGCATTAGTGACCATTATGTTCTCCCCTACTGATTCACAAGAATATAGAGACATGCACGGTCCACCAAATCTTTAACTTGGCTCTGATACCAATCTGATGGGAATGGGTATGGGATAGACTGGTCTAGTCTATGCTCCTTGATCCTCTCCTTGGATCACCAAGTGTTCCAACCACACCCTAGGGTCTCTAGGACTTCCCTTTCTTGATGTATCCCCTACCCTTTCCCAATCCATCCACCAATAATAAGTGTTGGTTCTCCAAAGGTCTCACTTACTCACAAGCTCCAAAATAACCCTCACATAGGCTAATAAGGGTTTAGCTCCTCCTTCACCTTCTTAGGTCCTAGAAAGGATTAGATAGGTCTCTGACATGGTTCTCCATCCATTCATGTGCCCCCAAGTGGTTTTAACCTTCCATTTCCTTACCGATCTCACTAATTTGCTTTTTTCCTTCAAAATAGGGCTGCAAGGAATGTGCCCAATTAGGCCTCCATTTCAGACTTTTAGGGCTCCCTCTTGAAAATGATGCACAGACTTGTGAATCTTCCCAAAAGGACTGCTAATCATTTTTCAAGGGCTCAAATATTTTCCTGGTTTTGGGCCTCCAAGTGTCCGTACACTTCCTTAGGTGAATTTTGGGGTTTTTGAGGGTTTTAATAAGGGTTTTAAGGTCTGCCTGGGTCACAGTGATGGTTTATTGTCTTTTCCACCTTATCTAGACTAGTGGAAGCTCCTCCTTCTCACCAATGGTGCTTCACAAAACCCTCTTCACCTCCTCCAAAGGGTGCCTTCCTCCTTGTCCTACCTTTCTCTCATGGACCTCTGCAACTTCAACCCTTCCTAGCCGAGCATAGTCTAGTCTTGCCTAGGAGTGGGTCTTTGAAAGACTTTCCTACATCTTCAGAGGCCCTACTTGTATTGGAATACCGTACAATTTTTCCACTCCTATTCCCCATGGTTTCATAGTGTGTCCATAATGGGGATAGGAGTTATCATTCCATTACACAAAACAGTCCAAAACTAGATAGTGATAGAGTACTTCACAAAATTATTACAAACACACAAAAACCTGCACAAAAACCTACCCAAAGTGCTCAAAATGAAATTATAAACACAATGAAAGATTCACAACACCATTCAGTTTACAAAACAATCCATTATCAACCTATTAATGCTTCATTTGTGTTGACTGGCAACAAAAACACAGTCACAGTCAAGATCTTTTCTCTTGGCCGTACAATCTGACATCTAACCACTCATTTTAGGGTTTGCAACAACTTATAGTGTCTCTACCTCGGTTGGTGTTCCATGGTTAGGGTTCCTAATGCCAAATTAAGGTTATGACCTATTTGGTGGAAAAGTTGCATGACAACTTTGAAAAGTTGTCATGCAACTTTTTACAAGTTTTGAGCAACTTCTACAATGTTGATTTTCTTGACTTTTGAGCCTACCTTGGGCTATCCTATGGACACAAACATGTCAAAAGGACCCCAAACACATCAAAGGCACACATACCCTCTATTCCACAAGAAAAATTAACCTAGACTTAAGAACCTAGGACCTAAACTAGGACCTAAACAAGACCAATGAGCTCTTAGCTCTTATTACATTTACATGGCTTCTTAAAGAAGCAAAATTCCAACAAGGTCATGTGGAGGAAGACCTTAGAAGGGTGCTCCTGCATAACTCACCTCTAGCATGTGAGGAATCCCCAAGGTATCCTCCAGTATGTGTCATAACATTTGGTGCATCATGCATCTCATGCACCTCATAATCTGAACTATGTGCAGGAGGATCAACAGGTTGTCCAACTGGACCCAAGAATATGTTCCCACACATGAAAAAACTATGGGGCATGCAAATGTGTGGAGCCGAGGAGGATGTGTCAGCACCATCGGATGCACCACTACCATCAAAAGTAGGCTGAGGTACTGACCCAGCTTGAGAAACCAAAAGGCTACTCAAAGAGTGAATATCTGATATTATCTATAATATCACCTGACAAATGATATCTGGATGCTACACTGGAGGTGGGGGATCAACAAGATGAGGGGGGACATATGGGCCATGGACTAGTTTGACTACCTCAGGTCTATTTTGGGGCATACCTATACCCACACCCTAGAAAGGTTGGATGTCAAAGTAGTTCACATGTTTTCCTAAGACAAACTCAGCATACAATTTTTTTATGCAGTAGAAGGGGACATCAAGATTGTTGTTGGGTTGTTTGTTGAAAAACATCCACCAACAATCCCAAAAGTTTTTCACAATACCGTCATTTGTGTACCATTTAATAGAAAGTTTTGTTTTTTTGGGGTCTACAGGTTGACCAGTGCAGGGATTCACAAACAATGCGGCGATTGTGGCTTTGGATATTTCAAGATCCTTGATCTCCTTATAGGACAAGCCATTAGCATATTGTTCCCTCATAGAATCTCGCCACAAAAGAGGGACATTATGCTTCTCAGTGATGGTTTCCATACTCTTTATGATCGATGTGAGGGGATCAAACAATGGGTTTAGGCGAGGGATCAAATGATAGACATCTGCAATCCCCCTCAATTAGTTCAAATTTTGTGCAATTAAATCTCAAATTGAGGGGGGGTTTGGCAAAGGAGGGTTTGGTTGTTGCGGTTGTGGTTGATCAATATTTTCACTATTATCCCCCATTTTTAAGCTAATTGAATTTAAACAATTGAATTTAGTTAACAAATTTGAAAAAAATTGTATTTGATTTAAAAAAACCTAGTTTTCATGAAAAAACCACATTTTCAATGAAAAAACAAATAAACATTAAAAAAATACAAAAACGGAATGAAAATGATTGAAAACAATAAAAATCCTACCTTTGAATGTATTTTATAGCAAATTTGGGTCCAATAACCAGATATCGGGTCCAATCGGACATCGGATTCCAAAAATATCGTGCAGCCCGTGGGTTAAAAATAACTCACGTGCTGTCATAGCCTAATTATATTGTCTAAGAAGATCGGATATCCGATTTTTATACTTAAATTATTTTAAGATAACATTATACTATATAATACAATAATATATTATATAATATAATATTATATAATATAATAATATAATAATATAATAATATATTATATAATATAATAATATAATAATATATTATTATATTATTATATTATATATAATATAATAATATATTATATTATTATATAATAATATAATAATATATTATATAATAATATAATAATATAATAATATAATAATATATTATATATTATATATTATTATAATATATAATATAATATAATAATATATTATATAATATGTATTATATAATATATAATATAATATAATAATATATTATATAATATGTATTATATAATATATAATATTATATTATATTATATATTATATAATATATATAATGTAATAATATATTATATAAAACATATTATATAATATATTATATAATATATATATATATATATATATATATATATATATATATATATATATATATATATATATATATATATATATATATATAATGTAATAATATATTACATAATTTTTTTTTAAATAGATTAATAACTGTAGAGGGGTAACACCCTTGTATTAATCAAAATATGAAAAATACAAACCTAGTTCAGAAAGAGCTGTAGGGGGAAAGAACCAGGAAGAAAACCCCCTACCATTGCTCCTAACAATGACCAAAAAACCAACTGAGCTGGCAAGGATCCTACATTTCTAGCGACCATCCAACTTAAACAAAATCAGCCGGAGGAGAACAAAATGCTAGCTGTTACTATACCTAATTTGGCCATAGGCCTACAATCTACTTAATAGTACTAGAACTTGAGAAATTGAATTACAAAGAGGACTGACACACATAGCCAAGGAGGTCAATACATTTCAAGATTCTTTAGAGCTTGAATCTAGGGCATCGTCACCCAGAGCAAGAGCAACAACAACATCCAAGATTACCGGGCAATCATTTCTACAAGCAGCATGAGCCATCGATTTTGCCTTTTCCCAGGGGTGGTAGAAGTGTTGGCATATGTGTTACCCCCATTTTTTTGCTCATTTTTAAAGTCTCATAATCAGCAAAAATCAGCTATTTTAAATGTTTTAATGCTGAAATTTTTGTGGCCAAAGTCCATGTCAGCTGAGAGATTTTAATTGTTTTATTTTTAGCTTACCCATATGCCCAAACAATTAAATCTCAAGTCTTATGTTTCATATGCCAAAATTATTTTTGGGTTATTCTCTACTTGGCTCATTTATTCTACGGTTAAAATTTCACAAGAAACAAAGTTTTCACTAAAAAGTTATGTAGGTTTTTCTATGGCAGCCCAAAGGAACAATTATCATTGAACTTGAACCTTGAACCTCCTTAGGTTCAACCAGTTCAACAAGTTCAAAAGGTTCAAAAACTTCAAAGTTCAAATTTTGGGTTCATTGTAATTTTTGGCCTTTGAACTTGAACTTTGAACCTTTTTTGGTTCAAGCCCGCAGGTTCAAGCTTGCAGGTTCAAAATGTTCAAAGTTCAAATTTCGAGCTTTGTAATTTTTGGTCATTGAACTTGAACCATTGAACCATTTTGGTTCAGGTTCAAGGTTCAACGCGCAGGAAAATGAAAAGAGAAAAATCAATGCATTATACTGTGGGTGCAGTTTGTGTTTTTGAACCATTTGCTTGAACCTCGTAGGTTCAAGGTTCAAAGTTCAAGGTTCAAAAGGTTCAAGCAACTCAAAAAAGTTTAAAAGGTTCAAGCAGCTCAAAAAAGTTCAAAAGGTTCAAGGTTCAATTTCAGAGGTTCAAATTCAGAGTTCAGAGATTCATCAGATGCAGGTTCAAAGTGTGTGACTTCAAAATTTCAGCAAATTCAAAATCCAATAATATTGGCATGTTTAATGTTTGTAATTTTCAATGTAATCTAGAACCACGGATTTTCTGAGACAAAAACAATTAGTCTCGGTGTGGGGGGCATAACTTTCAATTGAACTGTTGGATCATGCTGAAATTTTAATATGTTTTAGGAAACTTAGCTTTTTAAATTGTCACTAGAGCGATTTGAAATATATGGTCAGGTTAAAAAGATATTTATCTCTGAGTATGGGTCTATCAAAAATTTCGAGATAAAAGATTTGAAGCAAAATAAAAAAAAGTTGTCGGAAGAAGAGGATAAAGGAAAAGATTAATTAATAATCTTTTCAAGAATCAGTTATTGATAACTGATATTCTTAGCTATATATATGTAATGAAAGAAAAGAGAGGGGTTCTAAAACTGTGATTTTGGAAATGATAGAAGAGTTTTTTAGGAATTGTGGGAAGTGAAAATGATAGCTGATTATTAATGAAATGTTGTGATATCTTTGAATCTGTGCATTCTGAGATTCGTAATTATTCTTAGATTTTTATGTGGGCATAATTTAATCTGATAATCAATTATCTCTGCATTTCCTTTTTGTTTATATTTGTTATAGAATGTTGGATGACTTACACGGTGTTAACCTGCTTGATCCCCCTTGCCCTGTGAGGCACGAGAGAGTCTCGATTAAGCTATTAGTTTCTCTTGTTGAGTTTCCATTTTGTTTTGAATATATGCAGTAAGAATGTTATGAATCAGAGTCTATGAACTCTCCTTTGAATATTCTTTTCAGAAATTTCTTATGTGTGCAGTTTTGAAGGCATTTATTTGTGTTGATGGATAAATGCTAAAGCCTTTCGATGCTTTCTAGTTAAAAGTGTTAGCGTATCAACTATATAATAAATTCATTGTAAATCTTGTAAAGAGGGAGCTGTACCTCTCAATTCAGAGGAAGATTATCAATTCAATGATAATCTATCCAACTGTTGGTGCTCTTTGTCCTTTATCCCGGGCATTTGGAGTTAGTATGTGTATGTATTTGTTGAAGGACAAATCTGTTCACTAACAATATGCACACTCCAATGAGACATTGTATGTGATTGAAGGTTTTGTCATTGACAGAAACCTTGCAATCTTATGGCACTGGCAAAGGCATTATACCGACATCAGCAGATCACACTCTACACCGGCACTCAGGACACCGGCACCGGCACAGAAGAAAGAAAGTATACCGACACAGAGGCCGACATGATTTTGTTATATTATATTTTGTTTATTATTGTAAAAATGTGTAAGCCGACTTGGCAAATTGTAAAATGACTCTTATATATAAAAGAGATCATTGTAGACATTTGAAAAGGAGATGTAAGCAAAAAAGGAAAATATTAGGCATACCTATTATGCGAAATATAGGTTAAAGGGTATATGTAAAGAATAGAGCAGGAATTGGTACTGAATCTAGCATTGAAGATGCTATTGTAAAGTAGTACAAGATATTGGATTTGTATAATCCTTATTGTAAGTCAGTGAGACTTCCCATTGAGCAGTGAGCTCTAGGCAGTTGGCCTTCTTGCATGTGCAGGCCCCTATTGTAAGTAATATTCTCTTATTGGCCAGTGAGTGAATATTGTGGGTCACAAATCCCACCGAGCTTTTTCCCACATCGGGTTTCCTCATTAAAATCTTGTGTTATGGTGTGCTTTTCATGTGGATGTTCTTGATTTTGTTTATTGCATTATTTCTTGCATACCGGTACACTGTTATATTATGTTCTACATGTTTTAAGTTAAGAAATTCCATTCACTGGTCAGATACTAATTCACCCCGCCCTCTCAGTATCTGTGGGATCCCTAACAATTGGTATTAGAGCTTGGTCCTCTATTTTCAAAAGCCTAACAACTTGAGGAAGATCTTGACACCAGTAAAGATGGAAAATCTAATGAAGCAACTGGAAGAAGCTCTTACAGACTATGATGCAGAAAAATTGAAAAATATTAAACTAGAAGATAATTTAAGGGCAACTTAGGACATCATTCAGGCACTTCAAGAAAATTTTACTGTTGCAAGAAATAAGAGAAGAGAACTTTGTGAAAAATTGCAAAATGAGAATGATGAAAAGGAATCACTTAATGATATGATAGGCAAGTTGAAACAAGAGATCATGACAATAAAGAATGAGATGTAGGATATGACTATGAGATTTTGCAAAGAGATTGAGGATAGGAAGAAAAATGAAGAAGAATTGACCAGAAGACTAAGTGATGCAGCAAATGAGAACACAAGACTTAGCTATGAAAATGACATGTTGAAGACAGATCTGATGCATACTCAGAATGACTCAAATGAACTAATGAGACAAAAGGAAATCTTAGAAAGAGAACTAGAAACTACAAATCAACATAAAGAAAAATTCAAGAAAAGCTCAGAGGAACTTGGCACCTTGTTGAAGAATCAAAAACCTAAAGGTGACACTTCTGGAATTGGCTTTGAAGTTGGTGAAAGCTCCGGTACTACAAATATTTAGGATCACAACAAATCGGTAAGACAACCTAATGCTTATAAATTCAATGGAAAATGCTTTAACTGTAATAAGTATGGTCATAGAGCAAATGAATGTAGATCTAAAAATTATCAGAATATCAACACACCCACTAGTCAATGTTTTAAATGCAACAAAGTAGGTCACAATTCTGAAAACTACAGAATGAATGTGAAATGTTATGTTTGTGGAAGATTTGGACATTTATCTAATCAATGTAGAACACAAACCAGTATAGGTTATGGGAAAGTTATTTAGAAAAATAATGTAACTTGTTATACATGTAACAAGATTGGGTATATTGCTCAATTTTGTAGAAGTAAAGGAACACCGGTAGACAACAAAAGTTCTAGATTGAAAGGTAAAGAAAAAGTTGAAGAGGTTAAGAAAAAATTCTGAAAACAATGGATTAGAAAAGCTGATCTAAATATTGGGAATACTCCTCCATTGGTAGAACCAACCAATGCTTCACCGACAAAACAGAGTGATGCTTCACTGGAAGGACAGAGCAGTGCTCCACCGGCAGGAAGTTCTTCATCAAATTGAATAAAATTTCCTTGAGGGTTTGGAAATCTATTGATACATGTGCTATTATTCCCTCAGTTAGAGATAAGAAGTTGGAAATTACTTATTACCGGCAAACAATGTAAAGTGAATACTTAATCAGCATGCAATTAATGTGGTAGATGGTGAAAAGACACTATATCAATGTGAGATTCATCAACATGAAATTAGGATGTAAAGATACTCATGCAAATAGACTTAATTCAGTTTCAAGCTTATGCATTAAGAGTGCTTATGACATGGTCACAGATAATGCAAAAATTGATTTATGTAAGTGGTTAAAAGATGAATTAATTGACAACCTTGGAAAGATCAAGAAGGATAAGAAAGGAACTTTCAGGTTTGGAAATCTGTTAGTATTTTTGATGCTACACATAACAAAACAGGTTCCTGGTATAGGTTACAAAGAACTTGGATATGATATACCAGTAGGCAAACAATTAACAGAACTATTCAATAACAAGGGTGAAAACAAGGAAAACAATATTCATGACTTTTTTCAAGCATTAAAGGCCAAAATGAAGAAAAGAATAAGGTTATCACAAAAGATTGTAGACAAATACAAAGATGAAATATGCTTTGTAATCAAGAAAGATTAAATTTGGATGGAAGCAGTCATCCCAAGGACAGTTTGGGTAACCGAGATGGGCTATGAAACAGATGATCACATAGTTGAAACATATGCTAAAGCACTTCTGGAAGCCCCCAGAGAACCTAAGGAAGAAGTATTTGGTAGTGAAAAAACCATTGAAAGCCAAATATAATCAAAGAAAAGAGTGAAAAAGGTTGAGGCAATTGTAAGGAAAGGTTCCAGATAAGAAAAAGCCATCAAAGAAGATGTGCTGAAGAAAACTGGTATAACAGAGGATGAGTTAGGAGCTCCACAACCTGAAACTCACCTATCACCGATAGGTACTTCTTTAGGGAGTGACATGCCAGCAACTTTCAAAAGAGTTGTAAGGAAAAGAGATCCCTCACCGGCAACCACACCCTCACCTAGGAGGACAAGGCAAAAACAACAAGCAGTGAGATCTCTAATAAGAAAGGCCACACCAAAGAAGAAACTGACACCCAAGAAGAAGAAGAGGACAAACAAAGACTTGGCCCCTCTTGATATACTACTGAATGAAATCACAGAGGAAGGTAAATTAAAGAACATAGAGAAAATATATGACACCTTAACAGCTAATGAAAAAGAGCAAGTTGAAAATAGTGTTATATTACATATGGATATGTACAAGAAGTTTTTGATGGAAGTAGTAAATGAAATTCCTGATGAACTATTTAAAAGACTAGAAGCAAGAAGACAAGCAGTGATAGAACTGGATAAGAAAATAAAGATTGAAAAGCTACTTGCTGTATATCCGGTAAACTCTCCCCAAGAAATTCATGACCTAATTGCTCAAGCAAATCGGACAGTATTTTCTACTGCACACTGACACGTTGCTTTAATGATAGGAAGAGTTAATGAGGTAACAGAGGAGACGAAAAATGGATGGGATATATTCCTAGTTGAGAAAGAAAAACAAGAAGAGTACAAGAACCCCAAACCCATAAACATTTATCAAAAAGATAGAGACAAGGGGAAAGGAAAAGTTGGTGGACCACCTAGTATCAAGGTTAGAGACAACTTACTCCCACCTCCTTTAATTACTCCACCAGTAAAAACAATGTAACTACTAAAGATCAACTAGTAGCTAAGAGTATGGATGTAGAGGATGATAATCCTAATCCTGAAGTTTTATATACTATGGATGTTGATGCTCAAAAGATCAACATAGTGGTAGACAAAGATACAACAGATAAGACATATATGGCTAGTGAGCCTCCGGTAGCTGAGGAAACTAATAACTCACAGGAGAAACTGACAGAAGATAAAGAACAAAAGGCAGAGACTCAGACACAGACTGAGGCAATGAAACAAACAGAGGAATAAATAGAGAAAAAGGCTCTAGAATAGGAATAGGTACATAAGGAAATAGTACCACCGGCAACTAGTGAAAAACCATTGCTTAAAGAAATGCAGACACAAACAGACCTACCAGAGGTCAATACAAGCTTGGTTACTTCCACCGGTACTCAGATTGTTGATTCATCATCAAGCTTCAAATCAACTAATGTGATTGAGGTACTACTCGATTCTATCAAGAAAATAACCGACTACAACTCACAAGCTTACAAAGCAATTGATGATACCATACCAATTTTGAAGGTAATTGCTCCCAACTGTAATATAAACAACAAAGATTCTTTAGGACAACTGGATACACTATGTAAATATATCTTAGAAAATATTGAGAAAATAAAAGAAGAGTAAGTGAAGGATAAAGTAGAAGTTGAAAAACATAAATTCTTTGATGAGAAAATAAAGAAGTGTAACAGAGATTTTCACACACTTCTACTAGAATTATGTAATTTATTGAAAAAGTACAAAAATTTGTACAAAGATACTTGTAAAACAAACTTTTTGACTATAGATATAGACAAGAAAATGAGCAAGGTACAGGATGAGATCAATAAACTTGTAGATAGTTTTGTCAACTCACCTGATACACTATCAGTTTTTGAGGAGAAGATAACAAATTTTGAGGAAGAACTACTCAAATTGGAAAGAGAGAAAGAAAGAATAGTGAATAAGGCAAAACATTTGAGATCAAAACTAAGTCCAAGATTGGACTATCTAGCATCTCTACGGAAGGAAGTATTTGAGGCACTAATACAGGGAAGCAAAACATCAACAGAGCATTTGCAGCATCTCACCGGCACAATAAAGAGAACAGAGACAACAATAAAGGATAGCAAAAAGTTTATGGACAACATAAACTTGATTTTGGGAGATCTTTTTCAAATTGTAACTACCCAGTTACAAGGTTGAAACTACAAACTCTACTGACATCTTGACAACCTTTGTCATTGATGCCAAAGGGGGAGTAGTGGGATGAGAAAATTCAAATCATAGGACAAGAATCATATGCTCAGGGGGAGCACACACATTTTTGGACTTCACAATTTTGGATCATTTTTTTTGAAATTTCTCATGAGTGTTGCCATCAATGCCAAAGGGGGAAATTGTTGGCATATGCACACTCCAATGAGACATTGTATGTGATTGAATGTTTTGTCATTGATGGCAACCTTGCAATCTTATAGCACCGGCAAAGGCATTATACTGGCATCAACAGATCACACTCTACACTGGCACTCAGGACACCGACACTGACATAGAAGAAAGGAAGTATACCGGCACAGAGGCCGACATGATTTTGTTATATTATATTTTGTTTATTATTGTAAAAATGTGTAAGCCGACTTGGCAAATTGTAAAATGACTCTTATATATAAAAGAGATCATTGTAGACATTTGAAAAGGAGATGTAAGCAAAAAAGGAAAATATTAGGCAGACCTATTGTGCGAAATATAGGTTAAGGGGTATATGTAAAGAACAGAGCAGGAACTGGTATTGAATCTGGCATTGAAGATGCTATTGTAAAGCAGTACAAGATATTGGATTTGTATAATCCTTATTGTAAGTCAGTGAGACTTCCTATTGAGTAGTGAGCTCTAGGCAATTGGCCTTCCTGTATGTGCAGGCCCCTATTGTAAGTAATATTCTCTTATTGGCCAGTGAGTGAATATTGTGGGTCACAAAACCCACTGAGGTTTTTCCCACACCAGGTTTCCTCATTAAAATCTTGTGTTATGGTGTGCTTTTCATGTGGATGTTCTTGATTCTATTTATTGCATTATTTCTTGCATACCAGTACACTGTTATATTATGTCCTGCATGTTTTAAGTTAAGAAATTCCATTCACCAGTCAGATATTGATTCACCCCCCCTCTCAGTATCTATGGGATCCCTAACAAGAAGCCATTTGGAATCCACTCTTCTCCACGACCAAGACCCTAAGAGTTCCCATCTTCTATGTCACCATTGGCCAAAATACTAGTGTCTCTGCTGTCTGAGAGCTCTTCATCCTAAATATAAGTTCTTCTCTAGGAACCTGTGAAGCTGGGCAGTATTCTGGTAACCTTGAAAAGGAACTCAATAATTTTGTTAATGTTAGGCCAGGAGGCCTCCAAGGCATTGAAATCAAGAGAGGTTACTATCACCTCTTTCCTCACCTCCACACCATTTCCCAATCTCATATAATAATTTTGGGGAAAGGGCATTCTGAGATTTCCATCGACATTATCTAGTACGATGTCAATTTCCCCAAGGAAGTGGTGCTTGAACACCATTTGAGTGAGAAGCTTTGCCCTTTGCTTACTAGTCCCCATGTAGAGCAGCATTGCTAGAAAAAAAGCCAGAATGTTTGCATTGGCTCTATATCTGTGGCGTGCCTTTAAGAATTCCTTCCCCAAAATTCTTTTTACACAATGCAAAATCAAGGATGACTTGAGGAAAGAAACGATTGCATGTGCTTATCAGAAATTTTGCCTAGAAACGCCATCTAACGGTAGGTTGCCTCCAACAATATCGGTGTATCCATTGTATAACAACAAAGAAAGAAAGGGGAAGAGTTCGATGTGTTTAAATTAAGTAGGCCTTCCTTTATTTATCTTGACAGTTCATAAAGGTTGAGGAGCTCGACGACCTCACTAAGCATGCCAAATTACTTTGCACAACAAACCGTATCTTAAGCATGTCACCTTTATTTGTAATTGATTGCCTCTTTGATGTCTACCGCCTTCCGGCATTATCATATCTAATAGTAATTAAGGACATTAGATTATCATTTTGACAACATCTACAATAGTACTATGCAACTGATAGCATAGCCAACTTGAGACCTTGCAGCCGGGGGGGATACCCTACTGGTAGGAGCCACTAGAAGGAAAGCCCACACCCGATAAGAATTTCTCTCCTAGTAAGTACTACAAATCGGTAGAAACCAAGACCATCGGGGAAACAAAGCCAGTTCATTCTTAGACCAAGATAGGTTGCAACACTTAAACCATATTAATTGTCATAATCAAAATTTAGTTGAGCCCTAGCCGTATGACCCGAATCAAGGCCTCCATTTGCAAAGGATGACTTGAGGAGAGAAACGATTGCAGATGCTTATCTGAAATTTTTCTAGATTATCTTTCTAACAACATCTACACCGGCCTTGGACTAAATGACCCTGATAAGATCATTTACCAGAACCATAATAAATACTGGTAAGAGACAAATGGAAGAGACCTATGCAACCGATAGCATCGCTGACCGGTAGAGACCACGTAGTCAGGGGGGATAACCCTACCGGTAGGAGCCAGAAGGAAACCACAATCAAAGAAAATCCCACACCTGGTATGAGTGCATCTCTAGGTAAGTACTACAAACCGATAAAAACCAAGACCATCGAGGAAAGAAAGCCAGTTCATTCTTCTACCAAGATAGGGTGCAACACTTAAACCATATTAATCGCCATAATCACAATTTAGCTATGCCCTAACTGAATGCACCGGAACAAGGCCTCCATTTGCAATTGCCAACTTAGATATGGCTAATCCAAAATTCTTCAATAGTCTCCAACAAATCCACAATCAATCGAAGCCATAGGTTAAGGCACCAACTAGGGGTTTGGTTACTACAAACAACATTGATAACATTTAATGAATCCCCCTCCAGATGGATTCTTTTTATCCCCAACTCAATCCCCACTTGTAAACCTCTTATTGCCGCTCGAAGTTTAGCCTCATTGTTAGTGGCCTTACCGATATCTTCAGAGATTTCCTTAATACAGGTGCCTTCAGAATCTCTAATAATACATCCAATTCCACTCCACCCTAGATTCCCTGCAGAGGCACCATCGAAATTAATCTTATGCCACCCTGAATCTGGGACTTCCCATTTAACACCCAATCATGAATTAGTCGGTATCTCAGGGTTTCTACTTCCAAAAAGTGAGGGGATGATCAAATTTGGAAACACAAACTTTAACTTCCAATCCTAGTCAGTATATAGATTATTTTTCAGCAATTTGGACTTAGTTGATTCATTCAGGAGTTCAACCAGGTGATTTTCAATTTTCACACAGGGCAATTTGGCTCAGATCTTTACCCTGGAAAATTCTTTGATTCCTCTCTTTCCAAATTTCCCAAATCAGCAGTGAGGGTAGGATGACAAATAAGTCCCCATATAATGCCTTGCATTTTTATTTAGGCCATAGTAGGAACCAATCATCCAAACCTTTCGGAAAAGGGCATGTAAGATTTAACTTTCCCATAAAATGCCACCAACAGTTGCTGGAGAATTTGCAATGTAGTAGAAGGTGATCAATTGTCTCCTCTTGATATCAACATAATACACATCTACTAGGCCCATTAATACGAAATTTAAGGAGTCTTTCACCGGTTAGAATCTTCCTCTGGAAAGCCAAGCAAGCATGGGAACTTGCTTTAGGGAGTAGATATCTGTGCCAAAACAGATTAACCAACCAATCCTTCTTATCAATAGCAACTTCTTTCAATTTATAGACAAAACAAACCTTGTACTTACCATCAGAAGAGCCACACCATCTAATGATGTCCTCATCCGGGGATGGATGAATGATTCGATTCCTTAGGATACCGGCAAAAATGTCTTATATATAATGCAATAATATATTATATAATACGTATTACATAATATATTATTATATTATAATATAATATTATATAATATATATAATATAATATATTATTATATTATTAATATAATATAATAATATAATATAATAATATATTATATTATATAATATTATATTATAATATAATAATATATGATATAATACGTATTATATAATATAATATCATATTATAAAATATTATATTATATTTATATTTTACAATATAATAATATATTATATAATATATTATTATATAATAATATAATATATAATATAATAATATCTTATATAATATAATAATATAATATATAATATAATATATAATATAATAATATATTATATAATATATTATTATATTGTATAATATAATATAATATTTTATAATCTAATATTATATTATATATTATGTATTATATAATATATAATATAATATAATAATATATTATATATTATATAAAATTTAATATATAATATATTATTATATTACATTATATATTATATAATTTATTTTTTAATTTAAAATTACCTATAAAAATTGGATATCCGATATTCGATTTGCTTAGGTGTTTACCATGCCAAGGTGTACTGACACCCAGGCCAATAAAAAAGTCAAAATGGATTTTTGCATTTTTAGGCGAGTGGAGAAGGCTATTTTTTCACATCACCACTTTTTGGCCCCCCATGATCCTGCACTAACCCTTCATGATTGGGAGATCCTTCTTTTCATATCATTTTTGTATCTTACCCTGAGTGCAGTTAGCTTTAGGTTTTGCATGTCCTCTTTTGTATCTTGCCCCATGAATAGTTAGGCTTGGTGTGCAAGTCTGGAGTAGTTAGCTCTTTTCTTTGTAATTTGATATGCATAGTGGATATATTTTATGGGTAGGTGCTCATTGTGGTTTTTCCCTATTTGGGTTTTCCACTTATAAATCTTTGTGTTCATGTTTTGGATGTGTGTTGAAGTTTAATTGTTTATGTGATACACTTAATTTCTATTTTGGATCGATTCACCCCCCCTAGCCCTGGCTTGGGTTCAACAAAAAAATATTAGGGGGAACAAGGATAGGACATGCTAAAGTAGGAGCACAAATATGAGGTGTGAATTTTACTGGTTACAAATTATGATGCTACAATAATTAATATATTGACTTGAGGCTTTTTCATAATCTTCAAGAGGACTTCTGTTAACTAGCTTCCATTATTGAAGCATCTCCAAAAATGATGGTATCATCAATAAATTTTTGGTGAATGGAGGGATACAAGGATGATATATTGACTTGAGGCTTTTTCATAGTTCTTAACATTGAAAAATTATAGATATAGAGGTATAAAATTAGGGATAGGGTTAAATAAAGATAATAAAACCACTAAATGACCTAATTTACTGTTACATTAGGAAAGATGGAATCTAATAGATTTGACCTTGACAAGTCAAGATTTTGATTAGATTACTGGCCTCCTAAGCAAAGCTCTTTCTTCACTAAATTAAATTGAGTTTTTAATTTTAAAGGTTAGGGTAAAATAGTGAATTATTGAAGCAATGTGATAGAAACAGTGAGCTATAGATGTCGTATGGAGCCATCAACCTAGATTTGAGTAGAAAAAGATGATTCAAAATTGTTCCTAGAAGTTCAGCCTAATTTTTTAAGACTGTGTTGTTCCTCGTCTTGGTCCTCCAAATTTCTTGCCATAAAAAGGTGAACTTGTTTGTCTTTGTGAATGCTATCAATCCTCCCAAAAGTAGATTTGTACTTGTTCTTGCAAACAATAAAAAAGGGGGAAATTGTTGGGAATAGGGGTTGGCCTTAGGTCAAACTCTAGTTTTGAAATTAACCTTGAAATTGAATTGAAAATATAAATGAAGTACTGTGGTAAAATACTTTCCTTTAGAGGGAAAGGTTGAGAATGAATAAAAAATTAATTTTATACCTTTAATGAAGTTTTGTTTGTCTTCACATGGTATTAGGGTTTCATGTAGATAGTCTCCATAAAACATAGAGCATGATTGTCATCTCTAATGCTTGATTCTTGACTTCTCTTCTTATCCAATTCTTGATAGAAGACTGATTGCTCGGTCACTTGAATTTGCTAGAGTAGGTCTTGATTTCAAAATTCGTTAGGTTTAAAATGAGAGGGCTAGAACTACTTTTAAACTTGCTAATTGAGAAAAACAAATGGAATTTCCAACATAGGCCAACACAAGATCTAGGTCCCTGCCCAAATTAAGTGACTATTGTGAGGCCCCGAGATGGACCCTTTTTGAGAGGACCATGACACTAGGTGCCATGGTCCTGGAAATGAGGGCTCTAGGATTAAGGGGAGACAATGTAGATAGTGAAAAGTTGTGCTTGATATTTGGTGTGAGTAGAATTAGTCCTTCAGTGAAGCCTTAGAGGATGAAATGCCAAAATGAGGCCTAAGTGAGGACAAAATTGTAGGGGAGTATAATTTAGGATACTACAATATCTTACAAGGGGTCATATTGTGTCCTACAACCCCTTAGGACACCATATGACCCCTTAAGACACCATATTGGGTTGTTATGGGTCATATGGTGTCCTAAGGGGTCATATTGTGTCCTACGACCCCTTAGGACACCATACGACCCCTTAAGGTATAAAATTGTGTAGTTATGGGTCATATGGTGTCTTAAGGGGTTATGGGATACCATATGACCCCTAAGGACAACATACAACCCCTTATGGTCACTCTATCTCTCTCCCCCTTCCCACCTCTCTCTCTCCCCCTCCCCCCTCTATCCCCTAATCTCTCTCTCTCCCCCTTGGTGTAGGAGCACCTAAATGTGAGCAAAGACCCTTGTTCAATTTTGGTTATTTTGGCATAATGATTGGTTATAGTCCATTAGGTTGTCTGTTTGGAGCTTGGAGTGCATTTTTGTCTTTTTTTTGAAAATTTATGTGTCGGCTATACTTACCCCGATAACACGAGGAGGTCGCTAGTGGGTTGGAGCAAGTCGAAAGGAGCCATCAACTATCAGCGGGAGTGTTTTCCATCTACCTCGATAACTCGATGAGGTTGCCAGTGAATTGGAGTGAGTGGAGTGAGTTTGGAGTGGAGCCATCAGGTATTAGGAAGACTAGTTTTTGTGCCGCTCGATAACCCGATGGGAAAGCATACTGTGTGGAGCACATCATCGGCTATCAGCATAACAGGTTGGGAGCTATGCCAATAACCCAATGAGGATATGGAATGCATCATCGACCATCGAAATAACATCTTTGGGGCTACACCAATAAACTGATAAGGAAGCATTCTGTTGGGAGCACACTATCGGCCATTGGCAAGAATGTTTTGTTGCTACTCCGATGACCTGATAGAAAAGCAAGCAAGTTGTAAACTATCATCGGTCATCAGAGAAAATGTTTTGATGCTATCTCGATGACTCAATGGAAATAGAAAGTCAGTTATAGTCAGAAACCAAATTGTGTTGAGTTGAATCTCATCTATTAGGGATGATTCAAGACATGTCTAGGAGGCTATAAAAGACCCAATGGGCATTCTGTAAGAAGGTTGGATTGGGATTGTCAAATGTTTTGATTCCATAGGATCAAACACCTTTTGAATAGCAATGTGAAGATCATTTTCTATTTTCTTTTCTCAGAGTTCAATTTGAGTTTGTAAACTGTAAATAATGGCTTAAAACTTTAAATGCTAGTATGATAGAGTAGATGTTACTTTTCTGTGTTTCGTGAGTTCCAATTTTGAAGTCGTGCCAAGCTCTGCTCTATAGATAAAGTTGTCTTTATGTTCTTGTGTTCTTTTAGTGACAAGTAGTTATAACATGGCTCTATCTTGATTCTCCATCATGGGATCCACACGACCATTGGAGGTTGTCAAGAAGAGCCAACCATGTATAGTAGAGTTCTACATGTAGCAGACCAGGGAATGGCGTTCGCTATTTCAGTAGACTAGCCCTAGGCAAGCTTGATGATAGCTCGACTAGGTATCAGTGACCAAGAGGAATCACTTGCAGGGTAGACTGGAGTCTAAGCTATTAGCCTTAGACCAGGGGAAAATGGGATCAAAGGGAGAGAAGATCCAAGCATGAGGAGGAAAACAACTTAGGAGAAGTTGTAGGTATAATCCATGGTAGAGAAAACCCTACAAGGTGTTTGGTGAGATCCAGTGGATTAGTGAGTTGGTGGATTTATGAAAGTGAATTCACAGAGAGCAGATTGTCAAACCTCGGTAGTGAGGACCTAGAGAGGATTAGGGGAATAGTGAGAGGAGAATTCCTAGGTTAGGCTAGGAAGAAGGCCTTGGAGTGAGTCAAGATGACTCAAGAAATTTAGGGTCCTCCCAATCAGATTGGTATCAAAGCAAGTTAAATATTTGTGTGAAGAGTGCAAGACTGATCTAGTATCAAAAGGAGTAAAGATGGTGACCAATGCAGAATTGGCTAAGAAGGTCGATGACCAAGAAGATGAAAACCAATTGCTTAAGGAAAGGTTGAAGCAACTAGAGAAGAAACTAGGTGTGGTTGAAGTCAAGACAATAGAAGTGAGTGGGAAGGTAGAAGAGAAGGGTAAAATGGTGGCAGTAGAGGATGAAGTCCCTATGCTAGACCCTATTATTGATCAAGAACCATTCTTGAAGGATTTGAAGGCAATGAGTGGAAAATATTTGGAAGGAGTACCACTGTTTAGTGGCAAAATAGAAGCAGAGTTGTTAATGGAATGGATAGAGGGAATGGAAAATCATTTTGAGTCTAAAGGTGTGACTGAGGCCCAAAAGGTTAAAGTGGCTAAGTCAAGAATGAGAGGTACTATCGTTACTTGGTGGAAGTTTATACAAAATGTGTGTGTGTGTGTGTGTGTGTGTGAGAGAGAGAGAGAGAGAGAGAGAGAGAGAGAGAGAGAGAGAGAGAGAGAGAGAGAAGGTAAAATCCCCATCTCTATTTGGAAAGGGATGGTAAGCAAAATCCAAGAGACTTATCTTCCTGAGGATTATGAAGTGTAGTTGCATAGGAAAATATAAAACCTAAGGCAAAAGGAGTTAAATGTAAGTACCTACACTGAAGAGTTCTAGAAGTTGTGTCTATGGTCAAAAGTGATGGAGGATGAAACCATCAGAGTAGCAAGATATCTTAATAGACTGAGATGGAACATACAAGAGGAAATAAGTTTGTTGAGTCCAACTACCATTCAAAAAGTTATCAGTTGGTCCTAAAAGTAGAAGAAAAGAATAAGAAGAAACATGAAGGCACTAGTACAGGCAAAGGTAGAGGCCAAGATTCATAAGGTTACAAAGGAAGCTACAGTGGTAGAGGAAGTGAAATAAGATCACAAGGAGAGTCAAAATTGACTGACCAGTCTAATGAATCCAGTGGAAGAGGAAACTATGGTAGAGGAAGAGGTCATAACAACCATAACAAAGGTAGATCTGGAAGTTCTGGCAGAGGTTCATACTTTGCAAACATGAAGTGTTACCATTGCAGTAATTTTGGTCATCCTGCATATAGGTGTCCGGAGAAGGCAACCTCATCACATTCAGAGAAGAGAATCAATTATGTGCAAGAGGATTCTTGTAGTGTGAAGTCTCCTAAAGTAAATCTTGACTCAGAGAATGGTGAGAATCTGATGGTTAGAAGGGTACTAATCAGTGAACCGGTTAAGGAAGAGCCTAAATAGAGGAGGTCTCTTTTCAGAGTAAAGTGCAAGATACTTGGTAAGGTCAATAAAGTGATCATTGACTTAGGATCAACTGACAATATCATCTCCAAAGAAGCAGTAAGAAAACTTGGGTTGAATAGCATGACACATAGTCATCCTTACAAGGTCACATGGTTGAATAAAGGACAACATGTGTTAGTAAATGAACAAGTATGGGTTGAGTTCGCTATTGGGAAATATTCTGAAATTTTTTCATGTGATGTTCTACCCATGGACGCTTGTCATTTTTTGCTAGGCAGACCATGGTAATTTGATAGAAAAGCTATCCATGATGGAGAAAAGAACTCTTATGCATTCACAAAGGAAGGGGTGACATACATGACTCAATGTTTGGTAGAGAATAAAGGAACCAAGAATAGTGGTCTGAATGTGTTGTTGGCTGGAGGAAGAGAATTTTTGAGAGATGTTAAGAAAGGAGATGGAGAACATTATGCTCTCTTAGTGACACCTAATAAAGAAGAAAAGAATAAGCAAGAATTTTTACCCAAAGAGGTTCAACAGTTGTTAGAACAGTTTAAGGACATTGTGAGTGATGGAACACCCGTAATGCTACCTCCTCCTAGAACAGTAAGTCACCAGATAGACTTTATACCTGGAGCATCACTGCCTAATAAGGCTGCATATAAGATGACTCCTGAATAAAACAAGGAAGTGGTAAGACAAGTACACGAGCTGCTAGACCAAGGTCTAATCATAAAAAGTATAAGTCAATGTGCTGTGCCAGTGGTGTTAGCAACCAAGAAAGGAGGTAAATGGATATTATGTACTGACTCATGGGCAATAAAAAAAATCACCATAAGATACAAATTTCCTATCCCTAAAATTGAGGATTTAATGGATTGTCTTGGAGAAGCAAAGTATTTTACTAAGCTGGATTTAAAGAGTGGATATCACCAGATTCAGATTTAAAGAGTGGATATCACTAGATTCGGATTAAAGAAGGGGATGAATGGAAAACAACTTTTAAGACTATAGAGGGGTTATATGAGTGGTTAGTTATACTGTTTGGGCTTACCAACGCCCCTAGTACCTTCATGAGGTTGATGAATGAGGTGTTGAAGGACTACATAGGTAGATTTGTAGTGATATACTTGGATAATATCCTCATATTCAATGGAACAAAGGAAGAGAATCTTGAACACTTGCAGATTGTATTAAGGAAACTACACGAGGAACAATTGGCAATCAACTTTGAAAAATGTGAATTCATGAAACAAGAACTCATTTATTTGGGTTTTTTAGTATTCCAAGGCACTTTGTAAATGGATCCTAGAAAGGTGGAAGTGATACAGAGTCGACCTACACCAAAAAATTCTACCGAGGTAAGAAGTTTCCATGGACTTGCCCAATTTTATAGAAAGTTCATTCAAGGTTTTAGTAAAATTTGTACTCCCGTTCTTGATACAATTAAGGGTGGGTTCAAAACTAAGTTTAGGTAGACTAACAAAGCCGACCAGGGGTTTAAGTTGCTCAAAAAGAGGATAGATACCCAACCCATCCTAGTTTTAGCAAGTTTTGATAAGTTGTTTACCCTAGAATGTGATGCTAGTCATATAGCAATAGGAGCTGTTTTAAATCAAGAGGGAAGACCAGTAGCATTCTATAGTGAGAAATTGAATGATGCCAAGAAGAGATACTCATCCTATGACTTAGAATTTTATGCCTTAGTGCAAGCTCTTAGGAAGTGGAGGCATTATCTTTTGCCCAAATAATTTGTAGTGTTTACTGAGCAATAGACACATCAAATGGATAGAATACCTGCAAGCATACACTTTCACTATCAACCACAAAAAGGGATAGCTGAACAAGGTAGTAGATGCCTTAAGTAAAAAAATTCTCTCTATCCAAGAAGTGACTTTGCAGAGAATAGGTGTGGAGAGTTTCAAGGAGCTTTACAAGGAAGATGAAGACTTCTCTGAGGTATACAAGGTATGCAGTGAGTTTAATAATCATTTCAATAGCCAATATGTAGATTACACAATGTAGAGTGGTCTTTTGTTTAAGGGATGTCAGTTATGTGTGCCAAGGGGATCTATGAGGGAAAATATCATACAGGAAAAACATAATGGAAGTCTCAGTAGACATTTTGGTCTAAATAAAACACTTGAGTTGGTGCAAAGATTTTATTATTGGCCAAAAATGCATAAAGATATCATGAAGTATGTTGAGAAGTGTATTGTGTGTTAGAGAGCCAAGCATACTAGTTCAAATGCTAGACTATACTAGCCTTTACCAATTCCCAAAAGACTGTGGGAGTACATCAACATGGATTTTATTGTGGGTTTGCCAAAAACCAAGACTGGCCTGGATAGTATTTTTGTTATTGTGGACCGGTTTAGTAAAATGAGTCATTTTGTTCAATGCAAGACTATGCATGATGCTAGTTATATTGTACATTTATTTTTCAAAGAGGTGGTAAGAATTCATGGGTTGCCTCTCAATATAGTTTCCGACAGGGATGTGAAGTTCATAGGACACTTTTGGAAAATTCTGTGGACAAGACTGGGAACTAGCCTTTCTTTTGGTTCTGCATATCATCTGTAGACAAATGGTCAAAATGAGGTCATTAACCGAGTATTGGGTAATCTTTTGAGGTGTCTGACAAAAGAGTATGGACAGATGTGGGATCAAGTGCTACCACAGGCAGAATTTGGCTATAATGACAATGCTAATAGAACTAAAGGTAAGAGTCCTTTTGAGATTGTTTATGGACTCCACCCATGTAGTGTTTGTGAACTTAGAGATTTAGGGAACCTCAAAGGAAGAAGTGGACATGCAGAGGATTTCACTCAGTCTATAAAAGAGGTGCATGAACAAGTGCATAAAACATTGATCGATGCTACATAGAAGATTAAGACTAAAGCAGATGAGAGGAGAAAGGATGTTTAATTTACAGTTGGAGACATGGTTATGGTACATCTAAACAAGGCAATATTGTAGAAGGGAGTCCCTATTAAGCTTTAGATGAGGATAATAGGTCCTTGCAAAATTTTGGCTAAGTATGGCTCCAATGCTTATAAGGTAGATTTACCTACAGATTTGTATTGTCCCCTATGTTCAATGTCCAAGACTTCGTTTAGTTTAAGGGTCTTGTAGTAGTGACAGATGGAATGAATCCAGAGGGGAAGACTACTGTCAGTGATATTCGAGTACCACCCATTTATAAACCATAGGCAAAACAGATTTTGGATTCTAGGGTGAAGAAGAAAACGAGGCATAGCGTGTATATGGAACACTTAATCAAGTGGCACAACTTACCTGAAGCTGAAGCCACTTGGGTTGCAGAGTTTGATTTCAAAAGACTGGGCATTGATGTCACCTTGCCACCCCTAGGGGGGACTTGATTTTTTGTGTGGGGAGTATGGTGCTTGAGCACATAAGGGTGAGCAAAGACCCTTGTTCATTTTTGGTAATTTTGGCATAAGGATTGGTTCTAGTCCATTAGGTTGTCTGTTTGGAGCTTGGAGTGCATTTTTGTCTTCTTTTTGAAAATTCATGTGTCGGCTATACTTATCCCGATAACCCGATGAGGTTGCCAGTGGGTTGGACCAAGTCAGAAGGAGCCATCAGCTATCGACGGGAGTGTTTTCCACCAACCCCAATAACCTGACAAGGTCGCTAGTGGATTGGAGCGAGTGGAGTGAGTTAGGAGTGGAGCCATCAGGTATCGACAAGACTAGTTTTCGTGCCACCTGATAACCCGATGGGAAAGCATACTGTGCGGAGTGCATTATCAACTATCGGCATAATATGTTGGGAGCTACGCTAATAACTCGATGAGGATGTGGAACGTATCATCGACTATCAGAATAACATGTTTGGGGCTACACCGATAAACCAATAAGGAAGCATTCTATTAGGAGCGCACCATCGGTCATCGACAAGAATTTTTTGTTGCTACTCCGATTATCCGATAGAAAAGCTAGCGAGTTCTAAACTATCATCGATCATCGGAGAAAATGTTTTGATGCTGTCCCGATGACCCGATGGAAATGGAAAGTTAGTTACAGTCAGAAACTGAATTGTGTCGAGTTGAATCTTGTCTGTTAGGGATGATTCAAGACATGTCTAGGAGGCTATAAAAGACCCAATGGGAATTCTGTAAGAAGGTTGGATTGGGATTGTCGGATGTTTTGATTCCACAGGAACAAAAGTCTTTTGAATAGCAATGTGAAGATCATTTTCTGGTTTCTTTTCTCAGAGTTCAATTTGTGTTTGTAAACTATAAATAATGGCTTAAAATTTTGAATGCTAGTGTGATAGAGTAGATGTTACTTTTTTGTGTTTCGTGGGTTCCAATTTTGAAGTCATGCCAAGCTCGACTCTGCAGATAAAGTTGTCTTTCTATTCTTGTGTTCTGTTGGTGACAAGTAGTTATAACATGGCTCTATCTTGATTCTCCATCGTGGTATCCACATGACTATTGGAGGTTGTCAAGAAGAGCCAGCAATGTATAGTAGAGTTCTATATGTAGCAGACCAAGGAATGGCGTTGGCTGTTTCAGCAGACTGGCCCTAGGCAAGCTTGATGATAGCCCGACTAGGTATCAATGACCAAGAGGAATCACTTTCAGGGTAGACTGGAGTCTAGGCTGTTAGCCTTAGACCAGAGGAAAATGGGATCAAAGGGAGAGAAGATCCAAGCATGAGGAGGAAAAAAACTTAGAAGAAGTAGTAGGTATAATCCATGGTAGAGAAAACTCTGCAAGGTGTCTGGTGAGATCTGGTGGATTAGTGAGTTGGTGGATTTATGAAAGTGAATTCACAAAGAGCAGAGTATCAAACCTCGGTAGTGAGGACTTGGAGAGGATTAGGGGAATAGTGAGAGGAACATTCTTGGGTTAGGCTAGGAAGAAAGCCTTGGAGTGAGTCAAGCTAACTCAAGCAATCTAGGGTCCTCTCTCTCTCTCTCTCTCTCTCTCTCTCTCCCCACTCCCCCCTCTCTCCCATAATCTCTCTCTCTCTCCCTCTCCCATAATCTCTCTATCCCCTCCCCTGATGTTTGTCTTTCTGTCCGTCTCTCTTTATCCCTCTCCCATAATCTCTCTCTAAAATATGAGTAATAAAATTGGATATCGAATATCCGATTTCTATCATTGCCATTAATGTGGCAACAATTAAAAAAAAGGTAGCAACGGGAAAAATTTTTGGGACCACAAATTTATACATTAAAATTGGATATCCGATATCTGATTTTTGTAAATAAAAAAGAGCCTTGTGGGCCATTTTGTGGATTCCTACGACCCATTGTCTTGACATTCTATTTTCTGTCAATGATCATGGGTTTTCAGACAGGTTGAGACAAATTTGTGCTTTTGAGAGCTTCTTAAAGCCAAATCTTACATTGTCAATCATTTAGGAGCATCTTTGTGGAGATAAATGGGGAGTAGTAGTCGTCAGAAGTCTAAACGCAAATAAAAACTTTCAAATGACCAAATTGAAGTGTATAGAGAAAGAGATAGAGAAGGTCATAGGAGGAGAAGACAAGGTATGTTAGATATTGCTAATTTTACTTCAAGTGAAGAGGAAATTAGATTTGAAAATGTTGAACAAGTTATTGAAAATGAAAATGTAGATTTTGAAAGTGAAAATTTTGAATATGTTGAAAATGTTGAAAGTGATAATGAAAATGCTCAACATGATGTGAGAATGGAAAGTGAAAATTTGGGAGTTGAAAATGAAGGTGTCCATAATTTTGGTGTAAATATGAATTTTTTTGACATTGGAGGTGAAAACATAAATTTTTTTGACATAGGATAGAGAACTTGCACGAAGACAAAGACTTGATGATCCACTTCAACATGATACATGGGATTTTGGTGGGAGGCTTCCATGCATTGATAGAAAGTTGATTGGCAATGTGAAGAAGGAGATTCAACAATTTTGGCACTCTAATTCTAGAGTGTCACCCAATGTAAAGGACATTTTGAAATTAAGAATCGGTAACTGAGACCGCACATCGCATCCCAAACATTTCTTGGAATCAAGCCAAACAATGTACAATTTTTTTTGTGAAGTACATCCAACTTTACAAATATCACAAAGGGCATTTGAATCTTTGAAGCCATTTTATTGTGTTCCTCTTAAGATTCATAATACTTGATGTTGCAAGTACCATGTGGAGTTTTCAATGTACCATGAAATTTTATGCCATATTTGTTCTATGATGCATACTAATGAGATGTTGCAGGAGTGTGGTGCAATGCTATTTCTGAGATCTATTTTTATGCCCTAGAGATGATGGCTGCTATTTTTATAGAAATGATTGTTTGAATGAGAATTGCTCAGAATATGGTGGGTTGTCAAAGTTTGTTCCATGTTTCCATGAGGGTAGCGAACATGAGTTTGGAAAGAATTATGTTGAGAAAAAAAGATATGAGACAGTGAATTATACTTTGAAGAGTGGAGGTGAAGGTTCTAGATGCGAATTAGTCTCAAGAGAAGTGAGTGTTGCTGATTTTATTTTGGATTTTAAGGAAAATATTTTATACAAGTATGCAAGGGACACCCATAGGTCTCAGTGGTTGGATCAAAAGTTCAGGATGTGTAAGAACTCTTTCCTGATTGGTACTATTGTATCGGTGGTTGATTTTGCAAAGAACTATATATTGCAACCACAGAATGAGGTACAGTCTCAGTACTACAATTTAATCCAGATTGCTATTTTTGTTCACATTACATATAGACATGCTCTTGATAGTAAAAAAGAGGACATGATGATAATCAGGGAGTATCATTTTTATATGAGTGATGATAGCTCACACTCCTTCGAGTATGTGCAACATTCTTTCATTGAGTTCTTTCATGAGAAAGATATTGCAATTGATCGACATATCATATGGTTAGATAACTATACAGGTCAATTCAAGAATGCTCATATGTTTTATTGGTTGAGTAGAATGCATGTAGAGGGGCGTATACCTCATATTGAGCTTAACCAAAACTATACTCAGGCATAGAAGATGCTATTCTTGCAGTTCAATCTTCTTTCCACATTGTAGTCTGGAGAACTTTTGTAGTCAGTGAGGCTTTTTTGTGATGAGCAGTGCGTTCTAGGCAGTGTGCCTACCTACATGTGTAGGCCCCTTGTTGTAATCACACACTTTTTGCAGAAGTATCATCTAACTGTGGGTAAGGTTTCCCATTGTGGTTTTTCCCTTTTCTGGGTTTTCCACGTACAAATCTTTGTGTTATGTGTTGTGGATGCATGGTATTTGATTTAGGATTTATGTTTGTGCTTAATTGATATATCTTCTATTTTGGTATTTGGTTTATGCATTTTGGTAAAAGGTTTTAAGTGCTTAAATTTTCATAATTTGTTGACAACTAATTCACCCCCCCTCTTAGTTGTCCTTTGGTTATCCTAAAAATTGGTATTAGAGCTTGGTCCTCTCTGTAGAAGCTTAACTGCTTGAGGAAGATCCTATGGCGAATAATCATTCAACTTCAATAACTTACTGAAAGGACAACCCTAGGATTGAAGGGGAAAATTATAGAGTATGGAAGCTTCAGATGGAGACTCATCTGAGATGTATTAGCAAAGAGATTTGGGAGATCACTGAGAAAGGATATACTCCTTATGATCTGACATATGGGAATCCTCCTTCAACAAACTTGGATAAGAACATTGAAAATGACTACAGAGCTAGAGAAGCCCTTTTGAGCGCCCTTTTAGATCAGCAAGTAATGGGATTAACAGATAAATCATCTACAAAAACTATATGGGATAAGTTGCAGACTCTGAATGAAGGTGACCCTACTATTAAAATTGCTAAACTTGATGGTTACTAGGTGAGATATAAGATTTGAGAATGGAGGAAGATGAAAGAATTACTGCTTTTATTGAAAGAGCCAATGGAATTGTCTTGGGAATTCAATGCTGTGGTGGATCTCTGAGCAAAGATGAGATTGTTTCTAAAGTATTGAGAGGTTGTCCACTGACTTACAAGATGAAGGCTACTACAATTAACGAGCTAAGAACAATGTCTAACACTTTCGTCAATAGGGATATTCTGGTTGGAAAGTTGTCTGCTTTTGACCTTGAAGAATTTGGTCCTCAAGGAGCTACAAAGATAGATTCAACATTCAAGGCATCTACATCATCAACTAGGAAGAGTGATTGGAAAGTACTATATGCAAAGGAACTAGAGGATGTGAAGAAAGAAGATGAAGGACTTGAGAAACTTGAAGCCTTATTTGCTAGATGTGTACCTAAAGGTTTGGTAGGAAGTAAGTATGAAGGAAAATCACCTTTCAAATGTTTTGCATGTAATAAGATAGGTTGTTTTGCATCTAGATGTCTTGAGAGGAATTCAAGATTTGAAGAAAAATATAGAAGATCTTTTAAGCCTAGCCATGAATATCAAAGAAAGCATAAGTACAGGAAGAACAAAGACAAAACATGCAACAATGTTGATGAGGAAGGTGTGACTGATTATTCTAATGATGAATCGACAAAAGATTCAGCTAGTGGATCCTGAAATGGAAAGGAGTGGGTGTTTTTAGCTATCAAAGAAGATGCTCCGGAACCTGCCATTCAAAATGAAGAGAAGGCCCTTGCTGCTAAAGTGGATATATCTAGAAACCCTATCATATTTTTTTAATATATCTAGATTCAAGACTATACTTGAGATTTTTTTGCATTCAATAGAGTGGATATATTCATGAATTATTAGGGAAACGTCAAGAACTTGTCACCCTTTTACAAATCCCTTTCGATTTGAAAAAATGAGGTGGTGAAAAAAATTCTTTGGTCTATTAACTAAGACCTTAGTTAAGATCTTGTAGGTGGTATTGAATAGACTAATAGTCTTGTAGTCTTTCATTGAATAAGATTTAATATTTTTAGGAATAAGGACTCTGAAACTTCAATTTAACTTATTTAGCAACTTCCTAGATTTGAAGAAGTCTCTCATAGCATTTAAGAGGTCATCAATGATAATCTCCCATAATTATTGAAAGAAACCTAGAGGAAAACAATCTAGTCCTAGAGCTTTGAAAGCTACAAATGAGAAGACTAATTTTCTAACCTCTTCCAAAATGATAGATTATTAGAGTTCCTTGATATCATTGTCATTTAGAGCATTAGGAATAACCTCAAGAGGATTTTAAGACCAAAATCTATATTAGAGCCTACTAAAGTTTGTTTGAAAAATGAGTCAACAAATGGAGTTGTATCTTCTTCCTTTATTAGGACATTTCCATTTTAAAAAACAAGCTTTCTTATAAGGTTTATTTTTCTATGTTTCATAGTGGATCGGTGAAAGAACTTTGTATTGAAATATCCTTCTATAAACCACTGAATTCTTGACTTTTTATTTTCTATTGGACTGCTTCCAATGTAGATAGTCTTAACCATTAAGCTCTAAAATCTCTCTCTCTTTATCATAATTTTTGGGTCAATGTTTCCTACTAGGCCATATTATCCTAGATGTCTTTAAGAATTCTTAAAATATTCTCTTTTTAGTGAAAATAATTCCAAAAGATAGCCTATTCCATCTTTTCACATTTTTCTTATCATTCTTGAGTTTTTTAGTCAAGCGAAACATAGGAGTACCAATGTAAGAGACATTCCATCATTGTTTTAACAAATCTTTGAACTTGAAATGAGAACACATTATCTCATATCTAAAAGAGAAATATTCTTTAAGAAATCCATCGTTCCACTTCAAAAAAATGACATTATGGTCCAAACCAGTTCTTGGAATAGTACTCAATGCAAGAGTGGCTAGGATGTATATTGAATTTTTTTCAAGTTTCACTTGAATATGATTATCTTATTGTCTTCTATTGGACCAAGTAAACTGTAAATCTTGAAGATCAATGCTTATTAGGCTAGTATTAGAGATGAAGTCAACTAAATCCACCATAGTATCAATAAAGTCTATATCCAGACCTCCTAATTTCTATGAGGGAAATAGAGGGGTATCGAAATCCTTGCGTAGCATCCATTTATCTTGAGGTGTACCATCAATTAAATTCAATAGACATTCCCAATTTTATTTTCTAGCAAGTCTTGAATTAGGAGCATAACTTTTAAAGCTAAGTTCCATTTAATAGAGTTGTTGAGGTCTTTAAAAGAAACAACTAGAGTATAATTGTAGATAGTTTTTTTTACACCTTTGAATCTAGAGGGATTCCACAATGTTGATATTCCTCTTAAAGCTTCATTAGTTGAGGTAACAAAAAAATCAACACCATACCATATATTTTTAACAATCTAGGCAAAAGTAGACTCTGTCATCTTTGTTTCTTGGATGAGAATTATAGTTAATTTTTGATCCATAATAAAACTGTTGATGAGATGTTGTTAAAAGGACTATTAAGTCCTCTAATGTTCCAATAAAAAATCTTCATAGATACTAAGAGAAATAGACATTAATAGTAAGAGCTTTGTTGATAGTGCAAGTGGTAGACCCCTTACCAAAACGTTTTTGTTTCTTCTATTTTCTTGACCTTGAAATATCTTCTAGGGTTTATTGTCTTCCCGATGCAACCTCATGAGTTGCATCATGATCTCTTGTCTCTCTTTCTAAGGGTCTTCCTTACTTGATTTATTCTCCAAAATCTATGTTTTCTTTACTTGTTTGGTTTACCATTCACTTGAGTCCATTCTTCATATTTTAGAGGGGGGATGAAAACACCTTAGCACCAAACCCTAGAAGTGATCACGCATCCTCAAAATCCCTACTAACTTGAGATTTAGCAACCCTTTCCAAATGATTTAGAACATTATTCTATGAGTATTTAGGTTGGGAAATTAATAATTGAGAGGGGGACAAAACAAAGTCCAACAAGTGTTTTTTGGTTCTAATTCACCATCCTCCAAAAACCGAGTAATACTAGTGTTTGTAGATTCTTAAAAAGCAAAGTTTAGATTGATGAAAAATTCAACCTTAGATGAGATGTCTTAAACTCTTGGTGTGTCTGTGATAAATTAATTTTGATGAGTCTTTATAGGAATGTTTTGGTGTAACATTTTATTTGAGTTTCCTTTGTCTTCTCCTTTTGGTTTATGTGTTTTAGTACTATTGTCTACTATTCCCTTTTTTGTGTTAGGTACATTAATTGCCATATCATTATCAGCTATGTTTTACTCTTAAGAGCCCCTTATCTCTAAGAAATGAGGGGCTTTATCTATTCCTTTATTAGAGAAATCATTACTAGTATTTTGCATTCTTCCTTCCTCATGACCCTTTAAAATAGTGGGTTTTGTTTCACTATTTCTCTTTTATTTTTCATTTAAATTTGGATGTATTTTTTCTTCTTCCTTTTCATTTTTAAAATTTTCTTTGTAGGGATCAATTAGGTGACCATATTTATGGTATAATTGATAGAAAGACATGAAATTTTCATATTCAATAGGTTAGCTCCATGACCCAAAATGAGATTTAAGATTGATGAAAGAGGGTAACACTACATTGATAGTAACATTCACACATATTCTAGCTATTTTCAAATGATATTTTTATTATGTAACTTTATCCATTACTAATAGGTGACAAAAAGAGATTGCAATACCATAAAAACATTGATGGATCCAAAATTCTAAAGGTAAACCCAAAAGAAAGATCTAGCTTAGAGAAAAATACCCTAGATCCATAGAGGGGTCAAAGCTCAAATCCCACTTGCATAAGGTGATAAAGTTATTGAACCCCTTATCTAAAGCCTAGAGGTCCATAGTTAGGAATTTAAAATAAGGTCCTCTTTAGTCACAAAACTAATAATAATAGTCTATTAGTCATTTCATTGATAGTGAAATTTCCTTCCAACTTTAGAACATTACTAGAAAATTTCCTAACTTGGTCATCATTAGGTCTATAAGCTATGCATTTTCCTATAAGGGAAAGATCCAAACCTACCATTGCATAATTCAATAGATCATCTAGGATCTACACTTCTAGGATTTTATTTGATCTAGACACATTAAGGGCCTCTTTTGAGGGCTCAACAAATTTCATTAGAGAATATTTGAAACCAACCAAATTTTCAATGTATGAAGTAGGGTCTTCTTAACCAAAAAATGTGAAATGGAAATGAGACCATGCTCTTGTCCTTATTTTTATCTTTCTTTCCTTTTGAGGTGAGGGGAGTATTGACTCCTGAGGATAGCCCTATAGCAACGACTTTTAATAGGGTTCATGATGCCTCCCCCTCTATTAGGACTATTGACAACAGACTATCAATACAATAGGAATTTAAAAATTACAATAAATGCCCAAAGTAATTACCATAAAGGGGGATCTTCATTGTTATTTAGTAGATATAGGTATTTTTAGAACTAATATTTATATCTCTAACTTATAATACAACAAAACTTGCAACTTGGAAATTTGTTTTATGAAGTTTAAATCCTCTGTAGTAATAAGTCTATGCAGAAATTTAACCAACACTATATATTATTATATTTGTAGTTCACTATGGATCATATGAATGGAAATTTCAAGAGTTCACACAAAAGATACATTTCACAATTCCAACATATGAAAGTTTCAACGAAGCATTTGATCACCTTCCAAATCTCAAATACTTTTTCACTATAAATGGTTCATGATATGAATCCACTAACACTTACATGTGTAAAAAAGATGTAGAGTAGTCTACAACTCAAGTTGTCATGGAGTATTTGGCCAATAGCTACCAATTTGAAGTGATTATAGTTACTTGTTATCTTATTCTAAATGATCAAAACACTTTTAACTTCCAAATACCAACTATTTATACTAAATCCAAAAATATCTTTAATAAAAAATCTCTAGTTTCTATATTAAAAAGTATGCTAAAAGATTAGTTCAATTGTTTATAACAGCAATGTAGGAGGAAATTTGTAGAACATTGCTTATAGAACTTGAAAAAGTGGGAATAGGCTCTCTTGCATTTACTTTTAGAAAAATAGGAGAGTTTAATTTTTCATACTTCTATAATGTGAGTTGGAGAGATCTCCTATAGAAGTGGAGTTGCAAAAAGTAATAAAGAAGTTGAGAAGGGAGCTACTTAATTATCATTTAAATGCATCAAATAACAAAGTGGTAGGATTTATCATTATTAACATTGTACTTAGATGATTGTACTTTTATTTTACATGATCATTGTTTATGTAACCTCATCAATCATATTTTTAATCAACCAAAACACTAATATATTCATATCTTTACAACTGATCCAAATTTACCACAACTAATTATGCCAAGGTTTTTGAGAACAAAAATGTTCATGCCAATATCAAAGAAATAAACACAAACATCTATGACTACACCAATGAAGAGTTCAAAACCATCAATAAAGCATGGCTTCCCATCTAGTTGTAAATGTTATGCATCTATCTTACAGTAAAAGGTTAAAGAAACTTTTGTGTGACAACAATTTGCATCTACATTCATGTTTTGGAATGTAATGAATAAGAAGAACCTCAATAGGTTCAATTATTTGAGGATATTGTTTTCCAATCTTGGATCATTGTTAGCATTTTTCTTCAAGCACTCACCATTGGAATAGTAGCTTTTCCATTCTGTGTAGGGCTTAACAATGATTGCTAGAATCTATGGAAAACTAAATGTTTTAATATTATACCTAGTCCTACTTTTGTTTTGAATTCTTCTTATTTATTTGATTTGAACTCTTTGGCTGAGTTATATCTAGTGGTTACATAACATATTTATTATTATTCTATCACGAATATATGATTGCCTCAAGATGAGTGGTATGGATAGTTCTAGCCACATATTCAATAACACATAATTATGATATCTCAAATAAAAATAAACTTCTATCTTTGTGCATTTTATGTTTCTTATACAACTCATCAAACTACTATTATTGCAACTTCTTTCTAGCTATAAGATAGGATCTTATCAATACATATTTTCTTATGTTCTATAAATTCCAATGTAGATAGATATTGGTGCAAGAGCACCTCATCAAACCATTCAAGATGAAAAGTTAGACTCTGAGAAGGGACGATAAGGCATTAACAATGTCTTTAGGATGTTTTATATAGGTTTTCAATCATGCATTATATGTTTGTAATAATGAACCCTATCTTGTGAGCCAACTAGGACTTTTGGACAATAGGGGATAAATGTGTCAGTTTTAAGTATTTTAAGATATTTTATGAGGGGTTGAGCTTGACCCAAGGTATTAGGAGGTGAAAGATGACATTTTGACAACTTTTGCAAAAGTTGTCAAAAGTTGTCATGAGTAACTTTTATGCACTTTTTGCATTTTGCAATTTCAACCTCCTCCAATGGCTCTAACCTCTTGATTTTCAGTTGAGAGAAGTTGAGGAATAGTTTATAAATCTCATAGATCCAATTTCCAAGAGGTGATTGTACAGAGAAGATCTTTGATGCAAGCAAACTAATAGAATTCTGAGTTTTTCCTGCAATTCTGGAGTTTTGGTTTGTGGTACGGTTCTGTACAGATTGGGATCCAATCCCAATTATGTGAATTGGTTGGAGAGGAGACTTAAATCTGTTTTGGTTTTGATTTGAAGTCTTTATTATGTGTGTTGCTCCTGATATTCAATTTTTGCTGTAGGTACCTGAAAAACTAGGGTTTACCTTGGGTTTTTCCTCCTTCATGGCCATATCTTGCACTTTACCAATCTGAGGCCCATGGGATTTGGTGAAAGGAAAGTATGGTAAATTTATTATAGGATTCCAAGAGTGTTTTGTAGGAGGAGCAAGGGAGATAAGTGTTTGGAGCGACCCTAGGTAGACATCTCTATGTGGCTATCTAGACCTTGAACAAACAAAAGTACCTTGTGTGCAAATGGTGATGATTCCAGGTGTGTAACCCTAGAATTCCTATTGATTAATGTTTCCAAAAATTTCCATGGGATTTTAATTGGCCAGTTCAATCATCTGAGCATAGTTGCTTCACAAAAGAGGCCTAATTAGCCCTTTTAGGACAGTCAATATCCTATCGGGAAAGACCTTTAATTTCCAGACCTTGACCCTTCCTTTTTGGGACTTGTATAAATTCCAAAAGGGTGTTTGAGTCCATAATTTGTTTACCAAGGTGTTTGGGAAAATTTGAACTTAAGGCCCCTTTACTCGCTAAATAGGGCTACAAGCAACTAGGCCTAATTGGGTGAGTTTCTTAAGGAATGAGCAGGTATATTTGCAACCGGTGCTTTGTCTGACCTTGAGGAGTCTTTTAGGACCCAAAACTAGTGTGACAATTATTTATAACCCTTGGAGGTTTCATGGAGTGTGTTGCAGAAAGATACCCTTGATTGAGTAGGCAAGAGTCTTGGAGATGGTGAGAAGATTGAACTAAAGTTATAGAGCTTTACCTTGATAGGATCCTGTTCTTATTTTAGGGGGTCAATGTCATACATTTTGAGGTTTGGAAGGTAACAAGGAGGGCTATGCATCAAGTGGTATCAGAGCTAGTAACAACTTTGGTGAGGAGATAGAGAATTGAGAGATGTTAGAGGGACAAGAAGAAGAGGTCCTTAAAGGACCAATCACCAACATGGAATTGTCAAAGATTGTGAGAGAGCAAGCAAGTCTTGGAGATGGTGAGAAGATTGAACTAAATTTGTAGAGCTTTACCTTGATAGGATCCCACTCTTATTTTAGGGGGTCAGTGTCATACATTTTGAGGTGTTTGGAAAGTAACAAGGAGGGCTTAGCATTAGATACTAAAGAACAAAGTTACATGCTAACAACTTGTAAGCTCAATTAGTTTATACCTATCATAGTGCCTTCATATCGTTCAATGCCTTAATGTTTTCTTTACATGCATGATTGTGAGTGTTACATAGTTTTAGATACACAATCATTTTAAGATGCCATTTACTATTAAATTTTATACCATTTTAGAAAATTTATTAATGCATGTATATAATGATAAATGACAAAATTGTTTATCAAATATTCTCATTTTTGTATATTCCACTCTTCTCTATATACAAACATTAATAAATAATTAGTTTATTAATGTATGTACATAATGATCAATGACACAATAGTTTTTCAAATATTCTCATTTTTGTATATTCGACTCTTCTCTATACACAAACATTTATACATAATTAGTTGTTATCATATTTATATAATCATGTAATATAATAAATTCATATTATCCATACATTTCTTACGCACACCCATTCATCTAATGTAATATATGCATTATATACCTCAATCCATTTGGTTTTCCAAAATGACCCATTTCATGTTTTTCCAACAATAAGGGTTTCTACAAAAATAGGATTTTGTGAAGTACAATGGGGGATCCAAAAATTTAAGTATCTAGGCTCACAACAATGTGACCTTGATTCTCTTAGTGATTGTTAAACAATTTATCGCCATTGTGTTTTGTGAAAGATGTGAAATATTTTCTATTATATTAATTTGTCAAATTAAAGCTTTCTTTATTTATGAAATCATGCAAAAAAACATACTTAAAATTTTTGATAATGAAATTTATCAAGTTCCAAAATTTTGGCTTACATATTTTTTAATAGTAATAATATTGCAAAGTTATTGTTCTTTAAATTGAATTTTATCTATTAAAAATAATTAAATTTATAATATTTTAATTCACATAATCTTTATGAATAAATAGTTATTAATTCATAATTTTAAAATTAGACATTATTTTTTATTTTAAATTATAATAAATTATTTTTATGATATAAAATAAATACATCCACAACTTGTTATAAATATATTTAATAATAGTTTCTTTTCTTGAAAAATTATAATTATTAATAAAAGTAAATTTTTTCAAAATTTAATTATCAAATAAAAATAGTGTGTTTATTCTTGTTTCTCATTAGATCAACAAGAATATATTTTTTTAATGAATAAAATAACTCAGGTCCTTGCACTAGAACCAGGAGTCGGAGCCAGGGCTAGGGAACCTAGAGGATTTGGACAAAATTAACAAGAAGATTATTTAGAAGAATATTGAATTGGTGCACTCTCTCAGTTGAGTGCTTTGCCCTATTTTTTGGCTTTGTTTGTCTTGTATTTTAGCATTCGGTCTGTGTGGGGTTTCTCCCTTGTTTCGCTTAGGTTTAATGTTTGGTTGGCTACTGGCCTTGGTCTGTAAAACTTTGGGTTTCAAGTCCCTGTAAAACCCGTTTATCTTTATCAAAAACAACAATCTGTTTTTTTAAAAAAAAAAATTCTCATATCCGATATTGAGGGAAAAATCTTGATTCATCTGAAGAAAAAAACAAAAAGATTAAGTAGGAATTTCACAGAAGACAATAGTGGCTAGAAGGAGCCCGCTCAACTATGCCTTGGCTGAAGAAAAATGCTCCCACTCAATGGACTCCTACTCTTTCAACAACTCTTTCACCCTTCCTGGCTGCAACTGAGACCGTGGGAGGGATGGGCTCCTCTGCGGGTGACATTTCTCTATCTTCTACATTTGGTAGGCTGAAGGTGGATGCCAATGGGGCTTCTACTGGTGATTCTACAAATAGTGGTGTTCCTATTTCTGCCATTGGGGTTATAGTGTCCTCTGCTATGGATTGGGATGCTTGTGGCTTGGTGTCTGTGGCTATTCCTATGTGCAACTTCTTGGATTTTAGGTTGTCTGCTGACATTGAAAAGGAGATCATCCATAACTCTGTGTTTGAGTCTCATGGATTGATTTGCAAGTTTTGGGGCTTTTGGCCGAGCCTTCCACAACTGCACACCTAGATCTCTCAAAACTGGGAACCGATCTTAAAGGGCACTGTTAACATTTATCCTTTAGCCAGGGTTTTCTTCATTGCTAAATTTGAACAGGAAGAGGATAGATCAAAAATCTTATGTAACAATCCTTTCAGCTAGGAGGATAATTTTTTATTGATGGTTAAACCTTGGTTCTCGGATTTTAACCCATCTACTGATTCATTTAACAAGATTCCTATTTGGGTTAGGCTCCCTAACCTCCCCCTTCATCTTTAGATAGACTCTTTGCTAGAGGAAATGGGGGAGGCTTTAGGAGACTTCCTAATGATTGATAAGGATTCTTACTATATTTATCATTCTAATTATGCTCGGATTTTGGTTGATACTAATGTTTCTAAAGGGCTCCCTACTGAGATAAAGATTAACTCTTCATTGGGATCTTGGGTCTAATCGCTTGACTATGAGGGCATCCCCTTCAGATGTCGAAATTGCTTCCATACTGTTCTTGTCACTGTACAGTGTGAGTTAGATAAAAAGAAAAAAGATCCGTTTCTTGGTGGAATGGTGCCTCGTCTAAACACTACTTTGTTCAAAAATAAAGCTTCTCCCAAGCGGTTGCGTAGGTTCCTCTAGCCAATGATAGTGATGGTAATGCACCTCAGGCTGCTGCCCCTGCTATGGCGCTTGTAAATGAAAGTTTTGTTGTTGCTTTGCCTTAGGTGCGTGTGGATGCTTCTTGTGGTAGTGGCATCCTGACTGATTGGTTGAAGGATGTTGGAAGCTCTTCAATGGTGGTTGATCTTCCCGCTTCCCAAATTACTGTTGGATCATTGTTTGGTCCTTCTGATTCTCAGATTTCTACTCTCCCCACCTCTCAAGATGATGCCACTATTCCTCTTGTTGGTGGGAGGTTCTCTATTCTAGACCTATCTTCTTGGCAAAGCACTGCTATTAGGGTTGAAGAGGGATGGATTACCATTAAAAGTAAGAAATCCAAATCATCCTAGTCCTCTATTGATATGACCCTTCGCTCCCACAAGTGTAGATCAAATCCTTGATTTGTTTTGGTTGGATTGGGGCTACTTGTTGGTCTTTCACTTTTGCAGCTTGTTGTTTCTTGTTGGGGGTCCTTCTTACGCCGTCCCCCATCTTTTATATGGTTTGCCCTATCTCACTTTTGCTTTGTATCATTAGGTGGACTTTCAAGTTTATCTTAAGGTTTGGGTTTCAGGTCCTTCCAAAACCTGTTTTGTAAAGGGTTTTAGGTCCCTTCAAAACTTGTTTTCCCTTAATAAAAAACAATATGTTTTTTTAATGAATAAACTTATTTAAATTAACATTTATAAAATAATGTTACACATTAAAAAAATTTTGAATAATTAAATCACACCTTCAAATTAATATGAGATAAAGTGGAGAGCATAAATATATAAACAAAATGACTAAACTGTTACTAAAGAAGAAGAGAATTTTAGTCGTCCAATTTATTCCATACATCAACAAGATGGGATGACTAAACTGTTAGTAAAGAAGTATAGAATTTTGATCATCCAATTTACTAATACATCAACAAGATTGGATGGTGCCCTAAATTGTTGGTAAGGAAGAATAGAGTTTTGGTCGACCAATTTACTTCATACATAAACGAGATTAGATGACTAAACTATTAGTAAGGAAGAATGGAATTTTGATCATCTAATTTACTGCATACATGAACAAGAGCTAAATGCAATGGCTAAACTCTTAGCGAGGAAGAACAAGATAGTAACCATCCAATTTACTCCATGCATTAACAAGATCTAATTTATTACATACATCAACAATATCCAACCACTAAACTGTTAATAAAGAAGTATAGACTTTTGATATCCAGTTTACTCCATACATCAAAAAGATCTTATTTACAACAATAACATGATTTTGAATTTGTACCTACACGTTTTCAACAGACTCACTCTTAGGCATAGCCTTACACTTACTAGTGCACTTGGAGTGTATAATAACATGGCACTTCCTTATGTACCTGGGTACCATATCAAAATAACCCCAACTTTCTAGTTTCATCCAGACAGACTCCACCAGACGGTCAAAGAGGAAAAGATTCACACCACACAGGCGCCTCACTCTTTCCATTTTCACCAAATACTGTGTAGCCAATTTGAAGAGACCCAAAGCGCCACAGAGGCAGATGATCATGCACGTCCCAAGCACAAGCCAAGCCAGTGTATTGTGCTCAAGTATTGTGTACAATGCAGCCATGAAACCATACGTTGTAAAAGCAGCGGTGGCACAAACCATGAGATTGGTGATAGCTAAGAAGGACAACTTATGTTCTGTTGTAAGAGGCGTAGTAATATGCCATGCCAGCACCACAAATAACGACAGAAAGAAGGCCACACAATTAAAAATTATAAACATATTAAATGAAAGAGATCTAATGAGAAAGCGGGAGCCAAACTTGTGCCTTTCTTCTTCCTCTATATCAGTTCTGAAACCGTCTGGAATGGTGAAGACAGCTGTAAATGACATTGTGGCTAACAACACTGCTACCACTAATTCTGTGTTGCGCCTCGCGTCAAATGTTTTGTTCACCATATCAATGGCAACCTGGCGTTTCTCTTCGGCGACCTTGGGAGCGCTGTACAAGAAAGGCCTGCACTTGGGAGGACAATTACACAGCATTTCAATTATCTTGTGAGATTCGTGGTATTCTGTTTTTTCTCTTGCAATGTCCAGCGCCGTTAAGCCTTCCTTGTTAACTGCGTCCTTGTTTATACCCTGTACGTTGAGAAGCGACTTCACCATCTACAGGACGCAAACTGAAATTTAGTAAATAGAAGGTTATGGTGCATTAAAAATATTCATATTTGGAGATTTCTCTATTTGTTTCGTTGATGATTTGCTAAATTTTTCTAGCATGGAGAAACTAGGAATTTTGGGAACTTGGGATCTACAAACAATTAAAATAAATACTAATACTATCTCTTAATGCTAAGAATCTTCATCTTTTTTTAGGGAAAAGAATCCATCAATAAAGCAAATCACTTAATATCATTTAATTAATTGAAACTCCTCAAGCAAATTCTTCTCAATGAAAAAATATAAAGTACAAGAAATGGTCGTTTCGAATAGAATTTTGCTTACGTAAGAAAAATAAATATTTTATTGCTTATCATTATATAGATAAGCTAGTATCCCAATAAGGTTCGATCATCTATCCTCTAAGGAAGTGATTAGGTGCAACATATGGATTATGAAGATTTTCTAGTGTTTTTTAATTATTTTCGTACTCATGCTTGTGTAGGGTATAGGGTATAGGGTAAGAGAGTTTTAGAGGAAGGTAAACCCATATAAAGCTTTAAAGTGTAGGTGATTCCTTTTCAATTATAGGTTATGGTTGAGGCTTCCCTTGGATGTAATGAATAGTAGTCTGTCTTCTTTTGGACAAGACTAATTTGAGTGGCTCTTATTCTTGCCTTTGAGAGTGGGGATTTAGCCTAATGTGTGAAGATTGGAGGAGATTTGTAAGGAGAAGGATGATGTTAGGGGGCCTAGATGGGGCGCTCCATGTCCCGAATGCCTACATTCCCGGGCACACATCTTGGCACTCACCCACTTTGAATGAAGATAAGATAATGGTTAGGGGCAACGAGTTGTCCTATGAATGCTTTGAGGTGGGAATCTAGCCACTAAGGATCTCAACTCATATGAGTTCATATGAGTTAAAGGGTAAGGCTGTCAATAGGGTACAAAGTTGCTTGAGGAGTTTTGGCTTCACGCAGCTTGAGTCAAAGTTCTTTTGTTTTTCCAAATCCTTATTTTTGTGATGCTAATCTTGAGTAAGAAATACTTTTGGAAATAAAATTTACTTTTTCACCTGTAAGTTGTACAGCCACACTCAAATGGCGAGGACCAGATTTGAAATGCAACTTAATTTTTACCTCTTTCCATAGTCAATGATATCAAATTAAGAAATCGGACAACCACCCAAAATTTCTATTTAAACAAACGAAAGCGGGCATGAGAATTAATAGTATAAGATATGAAAAGAAACTTACAGGTAGCTTTTTGTTCCTGACTGCAATATGCAGAGGTGTATCTCCTTCACTTATCTGTGAAAAATGATCTAATTTTGTAGCCGGACCTGGGTTTTCTCCACCTTGCAGGGACTTTTCCTCTGGAGGCTTCTCAAGTCCCTTGTTGACCAAGTCTGACAAACCTACCTTTTGATTCAAGTAATCAATAATTCTCACTTGGCTAACTTGGGCAGCTATGTGTAGAACGTTCATTCCACACCTACTTGGTATTTCGACAGCGTCTGGCCTCTCCTTTATCAACTCTTTTACTGCTTCCAGATGCCCCAATTTCGCTGCCACAAAAATGGGAGTTTCTTGGTTGCCATTAACCCAATAACACAGTCGGGGCTCAGACTGTATTAACTTTCTCATTATGTGCACATAGTGTATCCGAGCAGCTACATGCAAGGCCGTATCGTCATGTTCATACTTCATTTTTATTAAATATTTTGCATCTTGTGACTTTAAGATCTCATTCACTAGATCTGTGGAGGAAGCATCCAAAATCATTAGCTGGTGGCATTTTCCTTTCTAAAATAAATACATAGATAGAACAAAGAAAATAATCTCAGATTAGTTTCGATTTAAGTGTTGAAGAAGTACGGATTACCTAGTTAAAGCTTACATTAATGTAAGAAATACAGAGCTCAATTAGAAGAAGAACATTAAAGTTGCATTGTAGGATAATCCTCGCTAATATTCTAGATCTAGAAAGAGATATATAAATTATCAGAAATAACTAGGTAAAGAGAAAAATAATAACTGACCCAAATTTCCTTTGATTATTGCAACATATAAACAGGTTCGCCCATCCACTGTTGTTTGGCGTAGACTTGGCGGATGTGCTTTCAACAGCTCCTTCACTGTGGCTAAATTACCACTTTCACAAGCTTTGAAAAGAGCCGTCTCATTATGCTTGTTACAGATATCCACACCACTTTTTTGTTGTTGGAGTAGAACCTGCACAACACTACAGAAACCCCCATGAGCAGCCAAGTGCAATGCAGTATTTCCTTGGGCATTGGTGGCCTTGACAAGCAGAGGATTGAGTTGCAGGAGCTCTTGAACGATTACTAGATTTCCTACACTAGCAGCCAAATGAAGAAGAGTATTTCTGCTTCCGGGTGTAACACTATTGAGAGTTTCTTTAAGTTGGGAAATCTCAATTTTTGTTCCAAAACGTATTGCAGCGTAGTATGCCCTGCCATCGATTCCTTCGCTGGGCTGTTCACACTCAGTTGTCATGGCAATTTTCTGCTGTTAAGCTGCCTTAACAATCGTAAGGCTCGATAAGGCAATCAGAAAATTATTCTTGTGCTGGTTAACAGGAATTGGTTCCGCAGAAAAAAAGATGTAACCTCCACCAGAAAAGAGATGTAACCTCCACCAAAAGAGGACGCGAAACAGAGACATGTCAAAAAAGAAAGATAAAAAGATACTGAATACCTTCTGTTCATTTGAGAAAATATGCCAATTGACACTAGAAAAAGATATGCCAATACATTACTTTAATGGAAAGAAACGGATACACGTATTCCTTCTACTGAAATTACTGTGGGAGCACTATAGAAATATGCTTTTAATTGTTGTAAGGAGAAACATGGAATCTTGGGTGATCTTTACTACAATATCGCATTACATTTAAAATAATGATGGGTTAAACAATAAAAATCAGTGTTAAGGCTTCCGAGTCAAAGAGTTTGTTTCATAAAGTCTTTTGTTCGATTCGCCATTATTTTACTTTTACGAGAGGTCACTAGGTCATTTTCATAAAGAGTATATATGGATGCAGTCGTTAATTTAAATTATCTTAAATTTAAATTTATAGAAAAATAATAATAAAATATATCTTATACATATCTTTCTAATGAAGTTATGTCTAGCATGATATATTAGTCCATTCTAGCGGCCGCACTATCTTACTAATAGCTAATTTTGGATACATATAGCTTAAACTTTTTACAAAGCTTTTTCTTTCTGTAAGTTCTTATTTTCTAGTATATTTAATTACATCTAATACTTTCATACTTATTGGTAGAGTAATTCTTATGCACATCTACTGACCATTTTATTTGTGACTAATAAACAACATCCATCTCTTTTTACAAATATTTTGTTTCTGAAACAATGGAAGGTTACGACTAGGTACATTAGCTTTGAGTGTAGAATTTGTAAATGTATTGTAATTTCCAATTTAATGGACAAGTTATATGCAAGATGGTGTATTTCAATTTGATATTATGTCAATGATACTAATATTGTTATCTTTCTCTTTTACTACAGGTAAGGAGAATGAACATGTATCTATTTCAATGTCATCTCCTTTGATTGGAATGATGTATAAATAGTAGGGTGGCCACGATCAAGTGGCACCTTGATGACATGTCCGACCAAGATGTCACTTGGTCGTGACCCCTACTAACAACATCCAATCCGTAACTAATCGGTGCTTCAATCATACCCGATAATGCATCGGTATCTTTAATGATAACAACATTTATAACATGCCCGATAATAAATCGGTATCATCGCTAATGATAATAGTGCTTAATCATATCGATCGATATGTTAATGATAATAGTGCTTAAAAATATTCGATCGATATCATATGTCTTTTGTTAATTGTTGCAGATATATAAAACATACCCGATTATGAATCGGTATCAAAGCATATGGATTAACATAAACAATAATTGTTAGCATTATATGCTATCGGGTTAATACCCGATAGCATATTAGATTGATGCTTAACATAGTTAAGCATGTCGTCAATCTAATCCAATATCAATATCATAATTGTGACTAATGTTATAATCTGATAAACATAAAGCATGAAATGAGTAAACAGAATATAGGAGATTACTGAGTTAGGAGAGTTTTATCTTGTAGAGGCTACTAATGCATTAACACTTCCTCTTAGCTTTTGGAAGATAAGATAACCTGCATCACATTTCTTTTTCAAAATGTCAATCTCCAAGAAGATATATCATCTATACATATAATATGAAGTACCATCAGAACATAGAATACAAACATAAAACATTACCCTAAGTATGTGACATAGGGTACCAACAATCTATGTGATATAATAGATTCATCATTTTATTATGACAAGATATCACCTAAACACATGATATCAGTATCGCCTAAACATGCAATACTGAGGATAAACATATGAGGATGGTTAAATTCTCATCTTATCCAGGTTGTGATATGTGCACAAACATTTCATACAAATGTTTTATCACAACAACATCATGGCACATCCATGACATACCAGAGATCCAACATGATAACTGGTTTGAGAATCATAAGATCATCACCTTATGATGTCTGCATACAAGTGTTCATAATCTGAGAGATTGTCACCTCTTAGATATGAGCATAGGGGGTAAAATCCAGAATGTCCCAACATGACAAAAGAAGTTTACATTTTCAACATCTTATTTACAAAGCAGAGTACCTTTCTATCATACCTAAACCCTTTCTGAAGTGATCAACCTTCACTTTGGAAAGTGGTTTGGTCAGAATATCTGCAGTCTGATCTCCTGTATTAACATATTCTAATTTGATCACATTTTTGTCTACCATGTCTCGTACATAATGGTATGGGATTTCAATATGTTTGGATCTATCATGGAACACTGGATTCACTGAAAGTTTTATGCAACTTTGATTGTTGCAATGGATGATAGTAGGTTTCATCAGATTGCCAAACAATCCCACAAGCAACTTTCTAAGCCACACTACTTCTCGGGTAGCCATGGAGGCTGCAATGTATTCAGCCTCGGTGGAACTTTGCTCTATAGAAGACTGCTTTCTACTGATCCAGGATATCATGGCTGATCCCAAACTGAAGCAGCACCCAGAGGTGCTTTTCCGATCAGTCACACTTCCAGCCCAATTTGAATCTGAGAATCCGTGTAGATTAAGATCAATTTTCTTATACTTGAGACGAAGGTTTAAGGTGCCTTGTAAATATCTCATAATGTGTTTTACTGCTACCAGATGTATCTCTTTTGGCTCACACATAAACTGACTTAAGGCATTTACTGCATAGCAGATATCTAGTCTTGTATTTACCAAATACATAAGAGACCCAATCATTTGCCTATATAGAGTGGGGTCAGTAGAAGGTGATTCTACTGCTGCTTCTTTAAGTTTATGAAGATTGGTTTCCATTGGAGTGGTCATGGGTCTACAGTTGAGCATTCCAAATCTCTACAGGATATCTAATGTATACTTGCCTTGGTTTAGCACAATATTGTTAGGATTCTGCCATACTTCCAACCCTAGGAAATAATGAAGGAATCCCAAGTCCTTCGTATCAAATTCTTTGGATAGCTCTTTCTTGCATTGATCTATAAGATGATCCTCTCCTGTGATTAATAAATCATCAACATATAAAATCATTATTAGCATATCACCTTTATTCTATTTGTAGTAGAGATTAGGATCTGCTTCATTTTTAGAGAAGCCTAGTGTTGATAGATATGTGTCAATTCTTTCATACCAGGCCTTGGGAGCCTGTTTGAGCCCATATAGAGCTTTCTTGAGTCTACACACATGAGATTCTGCATGATAGATCTCAAACCCTTTAGGTTGCTCTAAGTATACTTCTTCAGACATCTCTCCATTAAGAAAAGATGCCTTTACATCCATTTGATGTACCTTCCATCCCTTTTCTACTGCAATGGCTAGTACAACTCTTATTGAGGTATATCTGGCTATAGGAGCAAATGTTTCTTCATAGTCTATCCCTTCCTTTTGAGAAAAACCTCTAGCAATAAATCTTGCCTTATATTTTTTCAATGCTGCCATCTGCTACATGTTTTGATCTTGAAGAGCCATTTAGAAGAAATAACAGCCTTCTTAGTTGGTCTAGGGATGTCCAATTTCCCATACATCATTTTTTATTATGGATTGATACTCTTCAGACATAGCATCCTTCCATACTTGATGTTTAATGGCATCTATTACATTGTCGGGTTCATTTTTAGATAGGTCATTCATAAGAGCAACATAGGTAGTAAATTTATTAGGTCTTTTGCTTTCTCTGAAGGTTCCAGAAGGAGCAGCAAACCTCTGAGCTTCTTCTACAGTTTTGGTGGCCCAGAGTGGTCTTTTCTTGAGATTTCTAGGTTTGTTTTCATGTTCATTTTCAGTTTCATCTAGATTCTCCCTCTGAAACTCAGGGGCAGGATTTTCATCTAAGTTAGAGGTAGGTACACAGATTTCAGGTTCTATGAAGTTCTGGGCTCTTTTGAAAGCCAGGTCTTCTTCAAATATTACATCCCTACTTAGTTCAATATTTCTTTGACCAGGTACATAGATTCTGTAGGCTTTGGAGGTTTCACTACATCCTACAAGAAACCCTCTTTTTCCAGAAGGTTCTAGTTTTAGTCTCTTTTCTTTAGGTATATGAATATAGATGGGACATCCAAATATCCTAAGGTGACTAATATCAGGCTTAATCTTAGTGAATACTTCCTCAGGAGTTTTGTCCTCAAGATGGGAGTGAGGGCACTTGTTCTGTATATACATAGCGGTGCTAGAAGCTTCAGCCCAGAGATTAGTGTTAAGGTTTTGATCTAGTATCATGGCTTTGGTAGCTTCAACTATAGTCCTATTTTTCCTTTCTACTACCCCATTTTGTTGGGGGTTATAAGGTATAGTAAGCTCCCTCTTAATCCCATTATCTCTACAAAATTCTTTAAATGAATCTGATGTGTATTCCCCCCCATTGTCGGTTCTTAGGGTTTTAACTTTGTTTCCTGAGTGGTTTTTAGTTAGTGATTTAAATTCTTTAAATCTAGAGAGGATCTCTTTTGATTCTTTACTTTTCAAAAAGTAGATCCAAGTCTTCCTAGAGTAGTCATCAACAAATATTACATAATACAAGAATCCCCCTAGAGAGGATACGGACATAGGTCCACATACATTAGAATGAACTAATTCTAGAATTTTGCTAGTTTTCCTAGTACTATTTTGAAATTCACCTTTGGTATTCTTACCTAGGGCACATCCTTTGCATACCCCTGAATGATCTTGCTTTAATTTGGGTAGACCTGTGACAAGGTTTCCCATTGAAGATAAAGCCCTAAAATTCAGATGGCCTAATCTTCTATGCCAAACTTCATTTGCATTAGTGGTTTCATGAATTAGAGCTAGATTGGTTTCCATGCACAACTCATACAAATAGCCCTGTCTCTGTCCAATGGTCTTTGCCTTCTTGATGGAGGAGTTCCTTGGCCAGGCCAATACTTTTTTGTCCATGAACATCACTCTGTATCCTTTATCTTCCAGTGCTGATATACAAACTAGGTTTCTTTTGATGCCGGGGACATATAGTACTCCTTCAAGCTGTAAGGTTATGCCTGTCTTCAATTTGATGGTGCAGGTTCCTACTCCTTTGACTGGATATGTGGAGTCATCTCCAATGGTTACGTCCTCATCACTCTCCTCTGTCATGGAATCAAGTGATTCTCTAAACCCAGTGATGTGCTTGGATGAACCACTGTCAATTACCCATGAGTTGATTTTGTTAGAAGCTTGACTTGTGAGTGCTGAGTAGAATACATATTTCCCGGAGTCATCTTCCCCTTTAGTCTTTCCTGCTTTGAAAAATGTAGCATGTTTCTTGGTTCTTTCTGGGCATTTTGCAATGAAGTGTCTGAACTGATCACATCTATAACATTGAATATGAGATAAGTCCTTCTTTGAAGTGTTCTTGCCTTGACGACCTTTTCTTTTTCTAAACTGCCTTTTCTTGTTTTGCTTGGTGGAATTGGTGTTTATAACCTGCAGGTCTTCATCTATATTCTTGTGTTTCATTCCTATTTTGTTCAATCTTGATTCCTCTTGGAGACAGTCATCCCTTAACCTTTCAAATTTGGGATATTTGGACCTTGCACTGATGGCTTGGACGAATGTGCTCCATCCACTAGGCAACCCATCTAAAGCAATGAGTGTTAGCTCTTTGCTTTGGATCTCGTAGTCCAGAGTTGCAAGTTCATCTTTTAGAACTGATATCCGCATAAAGTAGGCATTGATTGTCTCCCCTTTGTTCATGGTGATATGATTTATTTCTCATTTTAGTGCTAGAGTTTGACTTGCATTTGATATCTCAAATATGCTTTCAAGAGATTTGAACATTTTATAGGCTGTCTGATGTTTCCTTATGATGGGCATTATGTTGTTTCTCACCCCATCAACTATTATTTTTATTGCCTTTTCATTTCCCTCAATCCATGCTGTTTTGTCAAGTTCATTTTTGGGCTGATCATTTTTAGTTTGAACAAATGAATCCACTTTGTTCTCCTTTAAGGTCATTTGAATTCTGAATTTCTAGGCTGAAAATCATCACCACCTCCGATTCTGTCTTCGAATCTGATAGCGCTGGCCATTTGAAGAAATGTGATGTAGTATATAACCTTGTTCTTTAAATTTGTTTCACTAAATTAAATATCCTCAAGTTCAATCAACTTGGCTCTGATACCATGTAAATGTATTGTAATTTCCAATTTAATGGACAAGTTATATGCAGGATGGTGTATTTCAATTTGATATTATGTCAACGATACTAATATTGTTATCTTTCTCTTTTACTACAGGTAAGGTGAATGAACATGTATCGATTTCAATGTCATCTCCTTTGATTGGAATGATGTATAAATAGTCACTTGGTCTTGACCCCTGCTAACAACATCCAATCCATAACTAATCGATGCTTCAATCATACCCGATAATGCATCGGTATCTTTAATGATAACAATGTTTATAACATGCCCGATAATGAATCGGTATCATCATTGATGATAATAATGCTTAATCATATCGATCGATATGTTAATGATAATAGTGCTTAAACATATTCGATCTATATCATATGTCTTTTGTTAATTGTTGCAGATATATAAAACATACCCGATTATGAATCAGTATCAAAGCACATGGATTAACATAAACAATAATTGTTAGCATTATATGCTATCAGGTTAATACCCCGATAGCATATTAGATTGACGCTTAACAAAGTTAAGCATGTCGTCAATCTAATCCAATATCAATATCATAATTGTGACCAATGTTATAATCTGATAAACATAAAGCATGAAATGAGTAAACAGAATATAGGAGATTATTGAGTTAGGAGAGTCTTATCTTGCAGAGGCTACTAATGCATTAATAGAATTGATATTATAGCTAGCTTGTCACTTCAAATCCACTAAACCAATATGAAACTTTCCATCCAAGTACCGAGGATGACAACCATGTGGAAAACTTTATTGATGATCCATCTACACAAGTAGTTGTCACTTGGTCACCCTTGAACATGTCCACATTGGAAAACATAACAACTTGATCATTACTCTAGTTATCTTTAGAGGTAGTAGGGGTCTAGATCTTTAATGTGCACTGGGAATTCTATAGAAGAGTGAGAGTAGAAATGTGAGGTCTAGATCAAGTTAATGTGCACTAGGAAATATGTAGAAGAGTGAGAGTAAGAATGTGATCAAATCATATTGAGATGTTGATGGGAAGAAATAAGTAATCTAGAAGGTTATTTATTTTTCCTAATAATTTCCTACTATTAGAATGTATAACAACATCCTCATAAGGAAAAGCTACAACAAGTTAATAAGAATGTAGCATTAGTCAAGGGATCATGGAAGAAGAAATGGTTCAAGATTGGACTCATGGAGAAGAAGGGATTTGTTAACAAAGAGTAGGTTGATAAGAAGGTTGTTTGGAGGGGTTTTGAGGAAGGAAAGGAATGGGTGTCTAAGAATGTTCATTATTCCTAAAAGGGCAATCATAATTAGTTACCCTTCTTAAAAATAAAACCATGCATTTGGCTTTCTTAAACATACTAATGGTTGTTAATTTCAAATCCCAAGCCTACCAGTTTAGTGATTTCTAATAAATACTTGTTAACTTAGCTAATTTCTATAGAAATCATAGGATTAATTCATGCTAAAAAAAATTGAATTTTGTTCAAGCACCATATAACTTTCTTTGATTCTACATAATATCTTTCATAAAGTTATGAGATGTTTTCATAATTAAATAGGATACTTCTATCTAGATGAAATAGTGATGAAAAGATAGACTTTTAAGGTCAAACTCAAAGTTCTAGGCCTAATAATAACATACTTTCCTAAATATCACCCATAAGTTGCACTACAATATGACTTGAACATAGCCTATTAAATTTAAAAAGCATAATAAATTTTCTTTTCTCAATCTCAAGTTTTCAATTTTCCATCCCCTCTTTTCCTAATTTGTCTTATTCTATTGGTAGAAAGTAGTAAATGTTCAACTCTCCATTAGGAAAAAAAACAAAATAAAACATATTAGACAATTAGCTAGAAAATTCATAATATTATCTAGTAGTTGGATTCTAAAACGTTACCTATAGAAACCTATAATGCATTTCACCTTTAAAAAAATTAGAAACTATAGTTTGTGCATATGTCAACGAACATCTAATGCAATTCTAAAGCTATTGGAAAGAAGGTAGCAAATGGATGTATAAGAAAAATATTTCTTTATGAAATTAATGAGTATAGTCTATAGACTATAGTGAGATATATAAAACAATGCATTTTTAAATTATAGAGAAAATTAAGTTTAAAAGCTAGCATTATTGATTATCTTAAATTTCAATAAGATAAACATATTTGAAACTTGATTTGTGAAATATATTATCAAATATATTAAAGATAGAAAATTATACATTTATAACTACTTAAAAAAATTATATATTTAAATATAAACTTATTTACAAAAAAGCATTACAATATTCAAAAAATAAATTAAATAATATTATTTCAAACTAAATAAAATAAAAAATGATATAATAGTACAATAACAACTTTCTTGATCTCTATGTAATGCCAACAACTCTCTCTAATCATTATGCGGAAAGGCATCTACAATCACAAAGTGGGTTTAGCAAGTTACTTCTACATCAAATATGCTTTTTTTTGTGTGATGTTGTATTTATCCATGATAGTAAATAAAAAAGAGATAAGCTATCTATTCACATGTTAAAAAATAAAGTTACTTTGAAGAAATTGGAAAAAAACAGAATTTTTAATTAGGAAAAAATCAAAACATCAGTTTTTTTTCCACTGGAACAACCACCATTAATGATTTTTTTTATATTGAACCAATATAAAAAAATTACATAAATTAGGCAAATAGAAGGCAACCAAAAATAGAAAACTATAAGTGGTCTAACAACCCAAAAACCACACAACAAAGCAAATTTAGACTACAATAGGAAATAGTATTGTTTATCAAAAGGGACCTCAATACATAGGTGCACCATTACAAAAGAATAGTCGTATAACTCTAACCAATACCACCATTAAATATTTAGTGCCCATTTATAACAAAAAATCACCTTATCATCAAAATATAAATCAAAGCTAAAAGTAAATTTTCTACTAGAATTCCCTAGAGCTGGAGCCCCAAAATTTAGTAATATAATGATATGCATTCAATAATATAATTATATGGCATATTTTAAAATTTAAGAGCTTTCTTTAGAAAGAGCTCAAAGTTTACTCAAATAATTGCAAACATTTAATATTTAATTGATGTGCTTCAACAAGGAATTTACTTGGTCTTTGCAATTAATTTCAAAATTTTACTATATTTTAATGTGGACTTAAATAAATTTTATGACAATTAGTTTTTATATTCATTTTTAGTGGTTAATATTAATTTATTTCAAAGTATTTATAAGTTATATTAAAAAAAAAAATGGTAAAAAATATCTTTTGATGTTCTTTATAATTTTTATAAAGATATATGTTTTGATTAGATAAAGACATGATAGGCCCATTACTGATACATAACTGCCAATAGGAACACAAGTGGAAACTCACAAGTAATGAGCCCACCATAAAAATGAAACCAAAAAAGGACAAGCCCTTTTCTGAAAGGATAAATTTGATCGAGTCCTCAAACCAATCAAACCAAAGTTCCCATCACATAAAAAATATCAACCTAAAACAAAGGGGTTTATGACAAGATCCCAAAGCATTTAGAAAATAACCCTTAAACTAAAAGAGAAGAAACCAAGTGAGCAAAAAATAATAGAAATATTTTGAAAGGCATTCCAAAACCTTATCCTAATAGTAGGACAATAACTCCATTCCAAGAAAGGAACCATAGGAGAAAAAGGGGCTGCAAAAACAGAAACACCAACCCAAACAAAGGACGGTAGTTTCCAGAAGAAATCAATATCACCATTGTGAAAAGTAGGAAGGGAATAGAGCTCTCTCTAGTTAGGCACCCATAGGGTAACTGGTCCTTATCACACCATTGCTTCCAACCCACCACATAAAGTCAAACACCAACTCGACTAAGTAAACCATCTTCCCTTGAGAACTAAAGTGAATCCACCACCCCATAGACCTCATTCAACTCCCCACCAAGAAAAATTCACCTCAAAAGGAGTCTCTACATATAGGAAGCAAGCTAGTAGCATAGGCCCCACCAAAGGCATGTAAGATCTAAAAACCTAACTAGATCCCTCCACATAAGAAGAGGGAAAAACACCTCTAACCCAAACACAGAGAAGATAGTCCAAACATCAACATACTCCTTCCAAAAACCCACTTTCTAGAAGACACAAAGGAACACAAAATCTCTATAAGGCACCATAGGGGCAACAAGCATAACCAAAACAAAAATTAACTACCTAGCACAACCCACAATCAAGGGAACCAGTGAGAAGAGAGGCATCCTAAGAACAATAGTGAAGACAAGACACAAAATAAAAGGAAGGGCCCCATCCCCAAACACCAATAGTAGAGAGGGAGTAGAGGAACCAACACAAACCTCTCCCAACACACATCCCAAAGGATAGGTCTAGGAAAATGCAATGCAACTGCAACCCACCTTAGGAAAACCCAACAATGGTGGCATAGGCACCTCCCAAGAAGCATAGTGTAGGGAAGGGGCAAGAACCAAATGGAGGGATTGTCTCCCCATAGACCACCTACACACCTCGTACTAAGATATATGTTAGCTGTAAGTTGTATGACAAATAAAGTGTATATATATAAAAAAAAAAGTAAAATTATACAATAATGATAACAATGAATGTTATAAAATTTTATATATAAAACAAACATCATAAATTTATTGCTACAATTAAAACAAGTTTGTAAATTCACATTTCAAAAATATTTAAGATATTCTTGTTAAAAAAATAAAAAAATGCAAAACATTAATATTATCTTTGAATTATTTTATATCAATATATTACTTTTAAAAAAATTATAAAATAATATATAATAAATTTTAATATAGCATATTGGTCACTCCTCATAAATAGTTGGGCTCTACTTTTTCTGAGAAACAAAAAGGAGCCCTACATTATGTCTAGATCTTTTATCAAGCCACTTCTAAGATATCATCCTCAACCCAATAACTCCCTAACTTTATGGAAAGACCCATAGTCTTCCCCTATCCCCTTAGAGTTTCACCCCATCTATTCAACTATTGAAAGAGAATTAACTAATATATTTGGGAGCTATGTCAAAGGCTATTGGATTCCGAGTTATTTCCCTCATGTGTGGAGAATTAACCCTCTAGACTTTGATCATCCAATGAGAATGGTTGTTGATGAGTGCTCGAGATTCTTAATAATGTCATTTTTTTTAGATTGGATGATGAAGATAACTTGATCTAGGCCTCTTCTAAGGAAGGGAAATACTATGTCAATTTGAGATTTTAAATTGTTGCTTTGTCACCCCCTTTTCAATTGGACAAATATTTGGAATTCAAAAATATTTATATTATCTTTGAATTTTTTTATATCAATATTTTTTTTGATAATTATATTACTAGTAGGTCCAACACCCCTTTTAATTAAACAATAAAAATAAGATCATTACAAAATGTCAAGCTTGACCATATTGCTAGATATCCCACTAATTACTGAATCCGCCATTCACAATGCCCCAACCCAAAATGGCCTAATTTCAAACATAGACACTTTAGCATAGCTATTAGAACCCCCTAATCCCTACTATTATCATCCCTATTTTTGTTTGTTCGATCTTTTACATGAGAACTAGAGGGTATATTCAAAGATCCATCTCTCTTTGATCTCTTATTTTTCTTTCCTTTCACAATTTCCTAGCCTTTTTCCAACTTTGCAACTTCCTTTTGTTCCTTCATTATGGCACCACAAGATTCCTACTTCACCTCAAGGATACAAGATATTTCTATGTCTATATTTCCTATGTTTTCTCGCACAACTCTTCCTAAGACCCCCATGTTCGCAATGGGAGAATCCCCCAAATCCAAAGATCATGAAGATTCATTTCTAGAGTCTTCCAATACCACTGAATAATCAACACCAATTTCCCTATTTCCCTCCCTCTTATTACTCCTTTTTAAGGAAATTTTGAGTCCTTTTCTTTCTGTCTTTCAATATATCTCTCACTCGAATTGATCTCTGAAGGTTCGGAGCTTTATTTTTCTACCAAATAGAGATTCGGGTCTTCTTCCTTCCACCATGAATCCTATCTTCGATTATTCCTTTTAATGTGTTGGGTAGCCATATGACTTGTTTGTAAGAACCATCTACATTTAAACAAAATACTTTCATAATCCATAGGTTGTACCCAACTCCCATTTGCAAATTTCCAATAGCTTCAAAACAAGATTCAGTCCAAAAATACAATTGTAAGTTGGGGAGTCTTACCTATATTGGTATCTTATTAAAGGATTTAGAAATCAAGTTAAAAGCTGAATGCCACGATTTTAATAGTAGCATATATTTATCTTCCAAACTCCATTGGTACTCTAACAAAATGTTCTTTCTATCTTGTACGCTATCAGATACCATCACAAAGTAACTGCAAGCCCCAAGGAATATCTAGACATCCCCATCCAAAATGGGGCTCCAAAATTCTGTAATCCATTTGTATACCTCACCTAGGCTTGACCAAATTCTCTTAAATCTACCAATTAGATCTATCTCTAATATTTTTTTATTTATTTTGTGCTACTTCATGCCCAATATTGCTTTCCAAATAAACAATTGTCCTATTCTCACAAGGTAGAATGCTCCTTTTCCCTCTATCTACTCCAAATAGACTAGACCACATCAACCCATTAGGCCTAGAAGATCCCTTCCCATTACCACCATTTTATTCACTCCCAAGGGTTTTCACATTGCATTTCTCTTGAACAACTTCATCCATCTCCTTTGGACCTCCACACATAGAAGGAATATCGTCATCCCCCTTCTTAGTTTGAGATTTACTTGGTTCTCCCTATTTCAGGGGTCAACTAACTCCACCCCTATACATCTTACCCTATTTCGAGAACTGCATACTACCGTAGATAGAAGCACCTTAAGTCCCAAATCTATTTGAGCTAGGCAAACCATCTTATGGGGTAGTCTTTCCCAACCCTATCAAAAAATTGAAGACAATCCAAAATTCAACTTTTCAACCTGAGACACATCTCAAAATTCCATGATTCAAAGAAACAATAGGTCCACACTTTTTCAGCAAATCCTATTTCTAGGACTACTCACTACCTTGAGAAACACCAAAGCCACAACAAAAACCATTAGCTCTAACTAAATGTTGGCTAAATAAACCCTTATCCGCAATATTCATATCCACATTTCAGCTATAGAATTGATCCAAGTGAATGCCCTTACCTCTTGTGGTGAACCAAATTGATTCATACTCCTAGCCATAAGACTTGGTAGATACATTTTCCCTCCTATTTAGACCCCCAATAATAATGGTCATCCACTCTAAGCACTGCTTGTTTTTTGAAACACAAGGATTTGGAAACTTCAACGAACTCTTGTAGTTTGAAATGCTTGAGAGACAACATTTTTTTTACATTTTTTTATCACTATTTATTTCTATAATAAAAATTATAAAATTATATATATACATTTTATAATTATAATATAGCATATTGGTCATTACTCATAAATAGTAGCCACTTTTTTCTAGAAACAAATAGGATCCTTGCTTTATGTCTAAATCTTTATTCATGCCACTTCTAAGACATTGCCCTCAACCCAACAACTTCCTATCTTTATGGAAAGACCCATGGTCTTCTCCTATCTCCTTGGAGTTTAACCCATCTATTTAGCTATTTAAAGAGAACTAACTGATAGATTCAAGAGCTATGTCAGAGACTATTGGATTCCCAATCCTTCACCTCCTGTATGAAGAATTAATCCCTTGGACTTTGATCATATAATGAGAACAATTATTTAGGAGTTGCTCAGGATTCTTAATAATCTTAGATTTTTTAGATTGGAAGATGAAGATAAGTTGATCTAGGCTTCTTCCAAGGATGGGAAATACTTTGTCGAATTAGGATTTGAAATTGATGCTCTAGAATCCCCCCCTTTTTTTATTAGACAAATATTTGGAATTAAAAAATGATTCTAAAGGTTTGTTTCTTCTAGTGGATGGTTTTCTATGGGAAAATCCTCGCTATTGACAACCTAAAGAAACATGGTTTTGAGTTTGTGAATAGATGTGCGTTCTGTGAAGAGGAGGAAGAGAGTATAAATCATATTATGTTTCACTACCATTTTCATAGAATATCAAATAGAGAATTACTAGTATGTTCTTGGTTTTTTTGGTTTGGAACAAGGATCTTAAAGGAAGATCTTCTGGGTGGACTCCTCCATTAGCTCATCCCCTTATTAAGGAACTTTGGTGGGAGGCCTTCTTCCATTTAGTGTAGAGTTTATGGAAAGAATGCAATAATAGAATATTCAAAGATAGAAAATGCACTTGGGATTGTTTAACAATCTCCATAATCAACAATGTCAAAAACATAATGGAATGCTTTGTGAAGAAAAAACACTCTTACCCACCCTCATCCTTGGATTGAAAGATTGTTCTAAGTTTGAGTATAGTTGATTCTAGCTTCAATTATCCTCCTATTAGTTTTATAAATATAAGTGAATGGTTTCTCCTTGATATGAGTTGGTTAAAATTTAATTTTGATGGCTCATCAAGAGGTAACCCAGGCCGAGCAAGTAGGGGTGGGATCATAAGAGACTCAAGTGGTAAAATGATTCTAGACTACATGACTAACCTTGGAGTTCAAACCTCAAGATTTATGGAGGTGGCTATAGTCTACCATGAAGTTGTGATTGTGATGGATAGGATTTAAAAGAATCATTATTGAAGGTGATTCTAATAACACCATAATGATGCTTAAAAAGAAAGCTAGGTGGAGGCCAAATTGGAAATCAAGACACCTCATCTCCAAATGTCTTGATCTTTTGCCTATGTTATGCCACGTTAGAATTAATAACACATGAAAAAAAATGTGATTGTGATGGATAGGATTTAAAAGAATCATTAATGAAGGTGATTCTAATAACACCATTATGATGCTTAAAAAGAAAGCTAGGTGGAGGCCAAATTGGAAATCAGGAAACTTTATCTCCAAATGTCTTGATCTTTTGCCTATGTTAGGCCATGCCATAATTAATTTCTACTGGAATTAGTTACACCTACCTTAATACTGACCTATGTTTTCTCTTTCTTACTTTTGTTTATTATCTTCCCTCTCTATTTTAGCCTATGGTTTCTTAGTGAAAAGTCTAGTAATGGATGGTGACCTAATCTAGATTGAATCGAACAACTGTAATGACTTCAAGAATAATGGAGAGTTATGGATGAATATGGTGAATGGTAATATCATATAATATGTTGAAATTTTTTGACCCTTCCCTCTCAGAGAAATCTACCTAGCCATGAGAGAAAGAGAAAGTCCAAATTGGGGGCTTGATCTTTATAGTTTCTGTTGGTGTAAATAATTATTCATCATGGATATTATTACACTTACTTAAGTTTACTTAGGATAATGCATTTCATAGTAGTTTGGATATGAGACACTTGGGTGTTTGTGCCACATTGGGATAGTGTGTGTAGGAGAAATTCCACCTCTTATGGTGTTGATCTTGTTATTACACTATCATATCCACTTATTGTGGAGTGATAATTCCACCTTCGGTGGGTGATCCACCTCATGTGGAATATTATATTATTTCTCCTACCTACCCACACCTATTTCCTACCTACCCTTGTTTCTTATTGAGCCACATGTCATATTTGTGTGCTCATACATATCCCTAGCCTTGCCTATATAAGCAGGCTCATCTACATTGTATGTAACAACTATTGAACTATTGATCATTTTCTATTGATGAGAATACAGTTTATTCTTGTCCTATATTGTGTCTCTATTTTGTACATTTCATTGACCCCTTGATCTTGGCAAAATCTAACAGTTTCTATGCAGATCATTGTTGCTATTATTGCTCTATCCTTGGATGGTGTTGTTACTACTTATCAAGTTGCCATTAGTTTTTATATCCAAAGTCATACTATATACTCTAGTTGATTAACACTACCGAGTCATGCAGTCAGTATACATAGAGAAGTCGGTATGCACAGTCTAGTCGGTTACAGAAGCAAGCAGTCATAGAATGCAGTATACATCGAGAAATCTACCGAGTATCTTTTCATGTCTATCAAGCAACAAAGATGACACACAGAGTTGATATACATTGAGTGAAACATGTTACCAGATTCATTGAACCTAGACATGCATATGAAAACGTGTTACAAGATCAAGGCACATCTAACCGTTATCACATTGGAAATTGCACTAGAAGATTGTGTATGATTTTGAGGTCATCTAACCAATGGAATATTTTATATGATTATAAATTGTGTTTGTAAGATCAAAGCAATGAATTGGATCACCGTCTTAAGTGATCTATTTATATAGCATGAGTTAAGGGTGTATGTATGAGTGTAAGAAGACTATTACAGAGACATAGAGGTCACCGAGAAGGTTTTCAGAGAACAGTCAAAGAGTAGAGTAAACAGAAGGGTTTACCGAGTTACTATATGGGTTACTGAGGTATGCTATAAGCAAGGTAATCTATTCTGAGCACATAGAATTTTCTATAACATTTCAGATGTAATGTTGCAGATATTTATAATGATTTTATTGTAATATTGTGAAGTTGAAAGAGAAACCTTTAACAGGGTAAAAGGCTCTAATCAAGTCTATAAATTGTAAAGCCTCTAACCAAGTGCAACATTTAGATTAAGTGTTGTAAAATCTTTTATCAAGGTAGATCCAATAGATCTTGTTACTCCTAACAAGGTAAGCTATCAGAAATAGCTAATATGTAGCTCTAACCGAGCACTCTTTATTATTGCAGTAGTGAAGTTGTGGGTGCCATCCCCATCGCAATTTTTCTCTCTAACCAAGAGTTTCTGTGTAACCAAAATATATGTGTTATGGAGTGAATCATGTATGATTGTTATCTATTTGTTTTAGCTTTATTTTATGTTACTGCACTATTCGGTTTATGCATAACTATGAATTTATTATTCAAGAAAAGTTTTGGAGTACTGATTCACCCCTCCCCTCTCAGTACATTAGCTTTCCATATTGGGCCTAACAATTGGTATCAGAGCTTGAATCTTGGAAAAGGGTTTAATTGCCTAAAGAGAAAGATCTTATCAATGGAAGGCTATAAACAATCTTAGAGGATTGTGTATCTACAAGAAGAGATGGATCATGCTAATCAAGTGATTGCAGACATGCAAAGGCAAATGTAAAAATCTCTGAAAGTAAGAAGAAGATTATTTGATGATTTGCAGGACTCTCAAGAGTTAGTGGAACAAATTGAGACATCATCAAAGAATAGTATATCTGAAGAGACTGAAGAAATGATTGGAGTATTGAAAGAAAAGAACAAAGCATTGGTTGATAAACTAAAACCAATGAAAAGAGAACATGAACATTTCAGCACACAGATGACTGAAAATCTAGATGCATTAAAAATAGTTGAGGATAAAGAAAGAGATCTACAAAGAGAGAAACAACAACTTGAAGTCTTAGTATCTGATAAGAATGATGAAATCACAAGGTTGACTGGAATTCAACAAAACCTATCAGATCAACTAGGTTATGCACATCATGGAGCAATTATGAAGAATGATGAGAACCAAGCATTGAGACTTGAGGTATCAAGGTTGACTGATGAACTTGAAACAACCTTGATGAACTTGAAACAAAGAAGAAATCCAAAGAAACACTGAAGAAGAGTTATGAAGCATCAAAGATTTTGGACGAGCAACTGAATACAAGAAGACCCAACAGAGATGCAGGACTTGGTTACAAAGGAAAAGACTCTATCGAGAAAGGAATTAATACTACCGAGAGAGGAGAATCATCAAAGCAAACTAGAAACATGAATAATATCAAAAGAAAGAAGCCTATTTGCAACTACTGTGGAAATCAAGGTCACATTGCCAACATATGCCAAATCAGAAAAGGTAAGCAACCGAATGTCACTAAGTCCAATGGTTATTGTTACAATTGCAATAAATATGGTCACACATCTAATCAATGCAGGACAAAGTCAGTTAACAATTATCAAAAGGAAAAATTCAAAGGGTTTTGTGGAAACTGCAATAGATATGGACATAGTACCAAGAAGTGCTGGTTTAAGCAAAAGAACTACATGTGGTCTACACACCGAGCAAACACTAGAGGCTACCGAACTTACACAGATCCTTACCGATAATATGCAGTAGTACCATGGGATTACAATACAAGGATATGGTGTGAATATTGTGGAAGATATGGACATATTAGTGCTAACTATTTTATAAGGTTTGGAATGAACAACCGAAGATCATGGAGAAATCTTGGTATTGCATGTTTTCATTGTCACAAAGTTGGACACTTAGCTGGAGATTGCAGATATCAACCTAGAAAAGACACTGAAGAAATAAAAGAAAAATTAAAGATGATTTGGAAAAAGAAGGAAATTATGTCAAATAAAGAAAGCACCTTACCTACTGAGTTAGGTGCACCTATTCCAAATTAATCGGTAAAGGTATGAAGGGACTGCATTCTCTGAAGGTTAAAATCATAACAGTTCCTATTCTATTATGTACTAAATTCAAAATCTACATAGTTAAGATGCATTAGTAAGTTTGAAATTCTATCAAAGTCTTTGAAGCACTTTACAGGGGTCTTATCAAGTCGGTGAATATAGGAACCCTGTCAAGTTGGTAAATGAAGGAAGCTTGGTTACTTGGTTAAAACAAAAAAAAGAAAGTAAATCGGTTAAAGAGGAATCGAGTGCATTTAATGTTTTTGACCTAACCCGCACGGAGCCTGATAAGGTATATTGTGTACTTAAAAGCATTTTCGTAGTCATTTTCATTCACCAAGTTTTTGAGAGAGCAAAGCAAGCAATTCCAAGGCGATCAAAACCTCATTCAAAGAAAATCCAAGGTATTTACATCAAATCTCAACATATTGTTAAGCTGGTTTACCGATATTGTTGCCATTATTTGCTAAGTATAAAGCATCTGTCATTTGAAATTCTAAAACCCTAAGGACTCTTTACTAATTTTTACCTAAAATCTTCAATCGCACCCAAGATCCAAGATCCCATAGTTGTCAAGAATTTAGAGAAGCCCTCACTAAAATACTCTTTGACTCCCAAAGTCGCTTCTGAACCGGATGAAAAAACCACCTTTTCACTCATCCCGGACAGAGTATTGTTAGTCGAAGACGTGAGATTCTTCACCAAATGTCATGTTGAAGAACTTGGTCATGTTGAAATAAGAGACACCTATGATGAACTATGTATCGATGGTAAATTGAACAACAAGTATGATCACATCAAAATCAAAGGATTAACTAAAGCCCTAATGTATCCTCATGTGTTCAAACCCCAGTGGGTCAAGTTTGTTCTGAGCAGAGTTCATGATGATTTCATGTGGCTAGAAGAGAAACCATTCAAGATAACCAAGGAAATCATTCATGTGATCGCCGATTACCCTATCTATGATCATGCATGAGTTCAAAAGATGATATCACAGAAGGAATTGATCAGTTTAACTGGAGTAATATCTGATTACAGAGGACTGAAACTGAACAATGTCATTGATGCAGAACTTAAGTTTTCCATTAGAGTAATTGGTTGCTGTTTCTTCCAATCAGCAAGGGAAAATAGTGTACCCTGTGCAGCAGTTGACATAGCTTATAAAATTGTGAAAAAGGGGATGAAAATTGACTTATGTGAAGTGTTATTGAAGAACTTGTTTGAGAATCTGAACACAATAAGGAAGCTAAAGAAGAAAAACTTGGCAAATACTCTAAAGTTCGGATCACTACTGGTATGCATGTTTTTCTACTTTGAAAAATTCTTTCCATCAGTCGGTAAAGTAGTTTGGGAGCCACACTGACCAATCACCCATCAGATTAATGACTTCATCAAGAGCTTAGGAGATAATTTCAATGATATCATGGATGATTACTTCAGTAAATTCCAAGAGAAAATGCATAACAAGTACTGGATTCCACCCCAGCTAGTAGAGAAATACAAAAATGACATATGCTTTGAGGTAGACACTGATTACTATTATGTGAATGCTATGGAACCAAGAACTCAATCTTTGCCACCTATGGGTTATGAGATTGACTTTGACATCACACAATAGCAAATTGATGCATTTCTTACATTACCAAGGAATCCTACTGAGCTAAGATATGGAACCTATGAAGAAATGAAGGGAAAGGTAAAAATGAGCATTGTAGTACCCAAAGCTACAAGAAAGGCAACAAAGATGTTAAAGGTTTTAATAGAGAAATTCAAAGAAGATTCTTCCTCCACACCTATCAAAGGCACTCTTGCCATCACCAAAGAGGAATTAGAAGCTCAAGAGGTAGCTATAACACTAAGCACTGAATTGCCTAAGGGTAAAGTATTAAAAAGAAAGAAACAGGACACTTCAAAGGCCCTACCGACTCCTCCAACAAAGAGACCTAACACAAGAGCATCTATAGCATCATTGAGTAAGAAACAAAAGAGTGTTACTACTACCAAGGTAACCAAGACCTACAAGAGATCTACTCGGAGACTCATTTTGGCAAAAGAGTCTAGTGATACAGAATCTGAGGATGCAAACAAATTCCAGATTGTCAAGAGCAAGAAGGTAAATATACATAGTGTTGAAAACTTCTGTGCTAATCTAAAAGAATATGGCAGACTTGGTTCATTTAGATATGTCAAGTATGAAACTAGAAATAATGATGAGAAGAGACAAATTGAAGAAGCTGTCATCTGCACACTTCTAAAGTTTCGGTTAGCTCCATTGGAACTAGTAAAGTTACTTCCAAATGAACTTTACTTGCATATTGATAATAGGTGGAAGTATGCAATGGACTCAGAGAAACAAATCAAAGAAACAAGTCTAGTCCATCTCTTTCCTGATATGTCAGTAGTTGAAATAAAGGAACATTTGACAACCTACAATTCAAAGTTTCTTGTCAAACAAAGAGCCTTAAAACTGATGAATGGGCTATATATTGACGTAGAAAATGAGACAAAAGCAAAGTGGCAGGAAATCTTCAAAATCAAGGATGCCGATGAACAATCTATAGTTGAAATCGTTGATGTCACCGAGCATGATCCTGATGTCACCGAGAAAGACCCTGCTGACACTATTCAAATAGATGAAGATGTCATGGATACAGAAGAACCGGAGTAGGAAATGATATAAGGCACTATATATGCAAAACTTGTATCTAGTGAATCCATTTTAGAACAAGTTCAGTCTTATCCCCCAGTCAATCAACCTGTCTCTACCAAAGCTCCTCAGGATACAGCACAAGGCACCGAAGGTCACAAGTTTACAGCAGGAGAAGATACTACTCTAGAATAGACTTCACAAGCACCTTCGAGCACTGAAAATATTGCAGTTGAGACACCCAAAGACATCACAGAAGCTACAGGAACCAACCAAAGTATTTCCTCTACCGAGCAACCTATTGAGGGTCAGCAAGCCTCCCAAGCTATTGTCTTGGTCCAACCGGCCAAAGGTAAAGAGAAGAAGGTGAAAAGGCATAGTTTCAAAGTTGATTTGTCTAAACCAATAGTGTTGCCCAATGTGGATATATCAAAATTAAAGGGGCAAGCACTCATTGATTTTGGTGAACTATGCAAAGCAAAGGCCAAACAAGAAAAACAGATGGCCATACAAAAGAAGAACAAAGTACTTTAGAAGGTGAAGACACTGCTATCCGATATGCTACCTATAGCTATAGTGTCAACCGATGTAGCCATCCATATTCAACTGGATGAACTCATGAATCAAATAGAAACATCTCAAGTTGATGCATCTGAGTATTTGAGCAAGCTAAAAGACAAGGAGCTCACTACTAAAATGATAGAAGAGGTACAAAAAGCTCTAGCCATTGGCAAAGTCAAACTTGTAAAATTTATTGCTGAGTTGACTCCTCAACTCAAGCACATTCATTATTTATTTCAAAAACTCTGCACATTTTCTTTATTCATTAAAGACATTAAGAATAAAACAAAGACAATTGAGAAAGAGATCACTGATCTCTCAAGCAAGTTGACCACAGAGCCAATTTCAATTCAGAATTTTTATACAAGGTTACAACAGCTTATGGCTCAATAATTGGACTTAAGAAATGAAGAACACAAGATCAGGATGGACATAATGACACTTCAGACATTATTCCTTCCACATCTTTCATTAGTCCAAGAATAGATCAATCGAGCCACATACTTGTCTACTACACAAGAGGGAAGCACTCTTAATGGCTTAATATCACTATTGGCTGATATTCAAGCACAAAATTCTTTAATGGAAAGTGTAAAGGATGCACTCTCTGTCGCTCTCACCGACGCCCAGAACAATTACAAGTCCATTTTTGACCAGTTACCACCCTCGGATGGAAATTAAAGTTTTTGATGTTTGTCAAAAAGGGGGAGTGATACAATATATTTGGGGAGTGATACAATTTTGATACAATATTGAGAGAATGATATAGTATTCGGAGTATAGTATATAGGGGGAGTATACCAAGCAGGATAAGTAGAGTATCCAAGAGCAGTATACAGAACAGTCATCAAAGCACACAAGAACAGAACCAAGCATGCAAAATCAGAGTTATGTACAGTATAATGATAAGGGGAGTATATTTGAATATACTATTTCATTGACTAATATATATACTGTTAGTTTAGTCAAATTTTGCAAGATATATAGATTTTTGTGTTATGACTTTGAAAGTAGTTTTTGTCAAACATCTCAACTAATGTCAAAAGGGGAGATTGTTACTACTTATCAAGTTGCCATTAGTTTTTATATCCAAAGTCATACTATATACTCTAGTCAGTTAACACTATCGAATCATGCAGTCGGTATACACAGAGAAGTTGGTATGCATAGTCTAGTCGGTTACAAAAGAAAGTAGTCATAGAATGCAGTATACACCGAGCTATCTACCGAGTATCTTTTCATGTCTACCGAGCAGCAAAGATGACACACCGAGTTGATATACACTGAGTGAAACATGTTACCAGATTCATTGAACCTGGACATGCATATGAAAATGTATTACAAGATCGAGGCACATCTAATCGTTATCACGTTGGAAATTGCACTAGAAGATTGTGTATGATTTCGAGGTCATCTAACCAATGAAATATTTTATATGGTTATAAATCATGTTTGTAAGATCGAAGCAATGAATTGGATCACTGGCTTAAGAGATATATTAATATAGCATGACTTAAGGGTGTATGTATGAGTGTAAGAAGACTGTTACAGAGACATAGAGGTCACTGAGAAGGTTTTTAGAGAACAGTCGAAGAACATAGTAAACAGAAGGGTTTACTGAGTTACTATATGGGTTACTGAGGTATGCTATAAGAAAGGTAATCTATTTTGAGCACATAGAATATACTATAACATTTTAGATGTAAAGTTACAGATATTTGTAATGATTTTATTGTAATATTGTGAAGTTGAAAGAGAAACCTTTAACAAGGTAAAAGACTCTAATCAAGTCTATAAATTGTAAAGCCTCTAACCAGGTGCAGCATTTAGATTAAGTGTTGTAAAATCCTTTAGCAAGGTATGGTGCTAAAATAAATTTCTCATTTTAGCTTTGCTTCTCGTTATCTCAGTCGAATGTTTCAGGTAGAGCCAAAAATACTCCCCTTCTTCACCAAGGCTTAATTCTGAGACTTTAATATAAGTTTCATTTAGCTTTGACCCCATCTAGTGGGACCCCTATGATCTCCTCTAGTTCCATTTCTAATTCCAACCTAGTGATGGAACTTTCTAGAACCCCTATTGCCAAGGTTCACCCCAATATGGCATCCTCATCCAAGATTAAAAAAATCCCTACCCAAGTCAACCATTTTCACGTGACCAAACATAAAAATATGGACCTGGTCCCCCTTCTATGAAAATTGATTTGGTGGGCTTTGAGGAGGAAGAGGATTTAAAGGACTATAAGTCTTCCTCATCCATGGGTTTAGATTTCTCTCTAGCTAATTTTATGGAGAAGGCCTCTCCCATGCCCTCTTTATGTCCCCCTTCCTTAGTCCTTGGTGATTCTACTCTTAAGATTGATTCCCTTGATAAATTTAATGGTTTGTGTGAGAAATTCAAAAACTAAGATGATTTCATTCTCTAGCAACTTTCCTAGTTGAATGTAGCCAAGAAAAAGACCAACAAGCTATAAGCGATGACTAAGGCAACAAATTGTGATAATAGTTGGGCTATGGAAGAAAAAGGTGAGAGGTTTTGGATGGCAACAAAGAAAAAAATGAAGAAAGTTGGAAAATTTGAGGCAATGGAGAAGAAAATTAATAACATCAATGCAAGGATCAATATGAGGGATGGGAGGAAGGATATTGAAAATTTGAAGGAAAACCATGAGGCTCTGAAATAGAAAGTAGAGGAGATGACTACCCTGAGGAAAGATATGGCAATGGAGAATTTTATCTCTTTGTATGACATTAAGGGGGAGATTGAATTGCAGAAGATGAATATGAAGTGACATTTGGCATCTCCAACAACTATGTTAGACCCACCACCTCCACTATTAAGGGTACATTGGATTCTATTGCTATGTCCTCCAAAAAAGACCCCGACAAAAAGTTGTCCTTTGTTGATACAGTTAAAGTGTTATGATATGAATGGAAAGCTAATAGTACCCCCACTCAATAGACCATTTCTTTGTGTTTGTGGTGGGGGGTTGGTTGTTTGGGTTTTCACTATCTAATTGTGTAGTGGTTATATCTAGTTGTATATTGGGTTTTTTGTGTGTTTTGGATTTGGTCTTTTGCTAGGCATACATCACTCATGCACCCCAAGTAGTTTCTTTCTAGTAGTTATGTAAAAGGTTTGGGCCTATCCAACTTTAATCAGTAAAAAAATCCTAGCTTTATGATAAATATTTAACTAGATTGCATTATAAAATAATGATAGTGTAAATTAACACTAGTAATAAATCTAGCACCTCTTATTTATATAATTGTTGAATTAATCAAGGAGATTGACTAATATAAAGGATTTTGAATGTTCTTACCTCTATCATAATGGGTCCCAATGGCCTTTCTTAGTATCATTACCTTTGTTTAATTATGATGAAACTACACCATAAAAATCCATTTGTGCCATTTATAATAGATTAAGCATGAGATCCTATCCCAAGCCTCAAATTCTTAGGTCTCACTCATGATAATATTTGAATCATCTATGTAAATTTTGTTGGAATCAAGGAACACTGAGAGGGGGGGATGAGTGTTCTACCGATAAGTAAACTTTCAAACTTATTCTTAGTCAATCAGAAGAAAATGTAGGAAAGTAAAATGTAGAAATACAAGATAATCAGCCACAAAACCATAACACCAAATTTTTTTACGTGGAAAATTGGAAAGGGAAAAACCACGGTGGGATTAGAACCCATAATATTCATATACTGTGATCATGAGTACATAAATATTACATAAGGGGAATGCACTTGCATTCAGGCACACTACCTAGAACTAAATGATCAATTACAATATGGAAGTCTCACTAACTTACAAATCAATTACAATGATAACTCAAGTTATTGAACTCATAAATAGTATCAAACAATGCTTGGATGAGTTCCAGTTAAGTGCATAACATCTGATTGTACCACCTCTGCAACTCTATTATGTTTTGCTTTTTAGTCGGCTACCAGATCAAGAATGCACATGTGAAACTATGACAAAAGGTTTCTCGATCATAAGTCACTCATTTCATCATCCAAAAAGATATTCTACACTAGTATTATATATCCACAACCACAAAATAAAACATTCATCAAGTCGGCTTGCACATTATGCAATGTAATATGTAACTGGGTGTCAGCTCAAACCAGATCACCAAAACATATGTGGATCCATCAAATGATATAAAAATTACTTCTACAAGTCGGCCCTATCATCCCATGCATGAATCTCATCACTGCAATCACCACAACACTTCCAAACAAAAAATGCTCTGCTATCCTAAAATAGCAAAGATAGATTACCAGATCACATCCTCTTTTGGATATCAAAATGCACGACTACCGGATAGGATTTACAAGGAGATTTTCCATCAATGACAACCCTAATCCATTATCCATACACTAAAATCCACCGAATGAGTGTCATTGCCAACAATCTCTCCCTTTGGCATTGATGGCTATACTCATGAAAAATGACTATCTATTGAATCCCGTACACTAGATCAAAGTTTCTTAGGCTCCCCCTTAGATAAAAAACTCAAAAACCTATATCAACCCCAAAAATTGTTTCCTTCTTTACATTTTTCACTCTACTCTCCCACTTTGACAACAATGCTAAAGATAGGGTGCTCCTCAAAAACTTATATACAAGAGTGTATACTAGATATACATACATGTACTTGAAGATATCTACAAAACTAATCTTAAAAAATCCTAAGTCAGTATCCCGACCACTCTTCAAGTTATCCAAAGCTATGATGAAGGCACTTAAAACATAGGCATATATCTCTACATCCTTCAATTGAGACGAAACTGGTTGAGTCATTGTCTTCAAGAAATCAACTTTATTGCTCAACATGGTGTCCATTCAGGGAGTAATAAGGTTCTGGAGTTCACCTACCTGCCTCATAATTCTTTCCTTTTTTGAATTAAGGCTTGAGATTTGATCTATTAGATCCATTACTTGACCTTCAATACTACTAGCAAGGGCAACATTTAAATCAAATGACTAAGATATATTGTGAATTTTGTCCTGACAGACATTGATCTTCTTATCTATATCATAGGTGAATTTGGATAGTGAAAGGAATGACTTGTATATCTTTCCCCCTTCACTCAGTTCTTCATAAATAGTCTGCAGTCCCTTATTTAATCTGACTCCATCATCCTCAATCATTTTTCGAAATGTTTGCAATCTCACCTCCTTGAATTTGTCTAATACTTTCTTGGTGTTTGCCTTCTCTAGTGATTCAAAATTGGTACTGATGTTGTTGATCAACTGTGAGAGCTTACTGGAGGGGTTGGAGTTTGGATCTAGTTGTAATTCCGATACCACCTTCTACAAAATATCTATAGATATCTCAATTAACTTCTTACCTCATTCTTTGATTTTACCGAGTCCTAACTAGCTTGAGACTAGATTGCTACAACTACCATTAGACTTTCTTTTAGGGACATCTGTCTAATATCAAGAGGTTATCAAAATTAATAGAGATCTATGGAAGAATTATTTTCCATTTGGTCCTGGTTTTCCTTGTTTTGATCTTCTTTGTCCTTCAACTTGTCCATCAACTCTTTGTTGTTGTCTCTTGAAGTGTTTACCTGATCTTTCAAATCATTAATGTGCTAGACAGTTCAAATAACTAGAAGACAACTGAGAGGGAGGGGGGGGGGGTGAATCAATTGTCACAAGATTACTAGAACCTTAAATATTTAATCCATAATTACCAGAACACATAAGATCAATACCAAAATGCATAAACCAATTACCAAAATAGCAGATATACCAATTAAGCACAAGCAATATTAGCGAATAGTTACCATCCCCATGACACCAAGGTTTGTACATGGAAAACTTGGTAAAGGGAAAAACAATGGTGGGAAGCCTACCCATAGTTAGATAATACTTTTGCAGTAAGTATGTGATTACAAATTGAGGAGCCTGCACTTTCAGGAAGGCCAACAGCCTAGAGCACACTATTCTCACAAAAGAAGCCTCACTAACTTCATAAGAAATACATACTACAATCTAGAAGAGAGAATGAACTACAATAATAGCATCTCCTATGCCTGAGTACAATTTCAGTTAAGCTAAATACCAGAGGTCTTAAACCTCTTTCATAAACCCAACTCAATCACCTATGATCGACCAAATCCTATGCATTAAAGATTATTACATTATTTGCTTACATACCTTGATCTAAAATAAGATCATACACACATATATATACAAACCCTAGACCTTAAACGATTAGGTCGGCCACCTAGACAACAAACCTATTACATAATTATAAAACATATCTGCCTAAGGCCAAATAAATATCATCCAACCCATGAATCATCCTAGAAGCACATCGAGGAGTTCCAATAACACGTTTCATTAAGCCAATCCATAACCTAGATAGAATCAGACCCAATTTAGGTCCACTCATGCTAAATCAATGATTCCAATTAGTCAAGGCATGAGCATGATCACCATCAGCATCCTGAATCCCTTCTAGAAGTGGCACCAACACCATTTATGCATAATATCAAAAGATCTTCAACAAAGCTCTGCCGATGAAACCCTTACTAGATCAATAAACCAGGATTGCCAGCATATAAGATAGCATCCCATCACCAAATCAATACCAACTAACTGAACATATATTAGAATAACATGAATAGAAGATCTAAGCCAATTACATAAGCCAGAGCATACCTATGTATACCAGATCAACATGATCTTAACAACTGGAAACCATTCATCCTACTGGGACCAACTAGATACTGATAAACAACCGAAACAACTAGTGTTGGAATCAATGACAAAATATTAGAATCAATTCCATAAAATGGCCAACAATCTCCCCTTTTCGTATTGATGGCAACACTAGATGTGAAAAACATCCAAGTGCCAAGAAATACCAAACAAATCTCCCACACAAGAATATAGTAGCGAAGTTCTGATTCATACTATCCCTATAGATGATATCACAATTAAGTTATGCAAATTTCTCCCCCTAATGTACATATCTCCTTAATTTTTTCACATGAATATCTCCCCCCCTTTGACATTAATGCCAAAGATTTGACATAAATATCAAAGGAAAGTCATAAACCACTAAATCACAAGACTAACTACTCCCCTTGAGTAGTAGCATCACCACATCAATTAGGAATTAATAATAGCTCTGATAATGCATACCAAACTAATGCCAAATAGCATCAATCAAGTTTCTATCAGAGGGGCAAAAACCCCTAAACTATCTTTGAGGTACTCAAATGATTCTTTAGGAAAAGGTTTAGTGAAGATGTCTGCAATATACTTTTTAGTGTTCACATAAACCAATCTAACTTCATTTTCTTCCAACTTTTCTTTCAAGAAGTTGAAGTTGATAGATACGTGCTTTGTCTTAGAGTGGAATACTGGATTCTTTGATATGTCTATAGCAATAGTGTTATCATAGTGAATAACTACCGTGATCATTGCAATGCACTTTTATGTCCTTTAGCATTTTCTTCATCCATAGAACCTATGTACAATTAGTAGTAGCAACAACATACTCAGCTTTAGAAGTAGATAAGGAGTGCATGACTGTTTCTTGCTGATCCATGAGATAAGTTTCATTCCAAGAAAGAAAGCTCCACCGGAAGTGCTCTTTCGATCATCAAAATCACCTTCCCAATCTGCATCTATATATGCAAATAAAGTAAAGTCATCATCTTTAGGATACCACAAACCATATTTAGAGGTTCCTTCTTGTTGGCATTCTACACTCTAATGAGAATATAGTTGATGTTGTCATTGATGGCAACCAACTCGCAACCAACCGGCAACAAGTTTCTACACATGCACCAACATCACAGGAATCATGCATCGGTAGACACTGACAACGGAAGGCACTTTCACCAGCATCTAGATTACACTAGAAATGAAGTATACCAATACTTAGGTTGATATGGGATAAAGTTTGTTTATATGAATTGTATTGTAAATGTAATTAATTATTTGTAAGCCGACTTATTATATTGTAAAGACTCATATATGTATAAGATCTCTTAGATCATTTTGATATGTAATGGTAGAAGGTTATTGTATGAAGTGATATAGTGGACAACAAAGGTTTTAGTTAAGGTATTCGACTGACCTTAAACCAATATTGAGCAAGGCATTTGAGATTCTATTTTGAGCAGTACATTATATTAGATTTAATTATCCATTTTGTAGTCAGTGAGACTCTTTTGAGAAGTGCACTCTAGGCAGTTGGCCTTCTTGCATGTGCAGACCCCTATTGTAAGTGATGTCATGGAAATGGGGACAAGGCAACAACAAAGTTCAATGTTAATAAGTTAGTTTCAACCATAAAAACAAAACAAAGAACTAAAAACCATTCCAAACATATCAAGAGAGATTTCAAAAAGCATGAAAGAAGTTTAACAAAATAAAAGAAAGGAGAAGAGCCTCCCTAAGATGCTTCCATGATGCCTTTTGATGCTTCTCCCTTGTTTCTCTCCTCTCCAAGTCCCAAATGAGTGTAGCTCTCAGCTTTTAGCACTAGCCATGGATGCCATATGGAGATTCAAGATGGTTGAATATGATAAGCAAATACTATGCAAGAGTAGATAGTGATGCTATGAAAAAGCTCTATGCTAATGCCAGTATAACAACAATACTCTAAAAATGCTTCTCTTTGCTTGAGGAGAAGGGTTCTATTTATAGAAGAAATGGGGAAATGAAGGGTTAAGATTGAATGGTTTAATCAAGGGCCAAGCTTGAAAGTTGGGGATCCATGTGCACAATTGGCACCAATAAAATGGTGACAAGTGTCAACATAGGATTGGGTTGAGAGAAGAGGTTGGAGGCATTAAAGGCCTGAGAAGACCTCATGGTTATCTAGAAGGTAAGGGTCAAGTCCAAATTAAGATTACCCACTGGATTAGGAGTTAATCCAAGCATAAACCTTTGTGCAAATGATTAAGAGATAATCATGGTCAAAGCATTAATGACCTGATGAGACCCTTGGGTTGGGTAGAGGTTGAGTCAAAACAAATGTTTTAACCATGTGGGAGAGTTGAATTAACCATTAATGGTTATTGGAGACTTTGGGGATTAAGTGGTTGAAGGTTGAAAGCCTTCAATGGTTATCAAAGACTTTGAGCCATTTAGTGGTTGAAGGTTGGAAGCTTTCAAAGGTTATCCAAGACTTTGAGGGTTAATTTGTTGAACACACAAAGCATTAATTGCTTTTCAAAGACTTTGGAGTCTTTGAGAAGTGACTCCAATTTGCTTAGGAATGTGACAATATTTAAGGGATGGATTTAGGCTAATTAGGAAGGGTTTAGAAGAATCTAGAAGGGGTTTAGGCATACAAGTGGATTTTGTAGGAAAATGCAAGTGGGAGAAATTTTGGTATTTTCAATTAAAATAAAATCATTTATTTCAATTAAATGGTGTAAGTTTAATTTGGATAAATATTTAAATAAATATTAATTTATTTAAATGAGAAAATGAAGATAAAGCATTTAAATGCTTGAAGACTTTGAGGGAAACCATTAAAGGCTTGAAGACTTTAAGGAAAACCATTAAAGTCTTAAGAAGACTATAGAAGGAAGCCATCAAGTTTGAAGACTTTAAAGCCATCAAGTTTGAATACTTTAAGGGAAACCATTAAAGGTTTCAAGTGGGTGAGGATAAATAGGATTTTAAATAAATAATTTATTTAAAATAGTTGTGCAACTTGCTTTTGTAGGAAAATACAAGTGGGTGGAGGATAAAGGTGATTTAAATAAATTATTTATTTAAAATAATTGTGCAACTTGCATTTGTAGGAAAATGCAAGTGGGTGGAGGATAAAGGTGATTTAAATAAATGATTTATTTATTTAAATGTGAGAGGTGGGATTTTGGGGGTTTTAAATAAATATTAATTTATTTAAATGTGAGAGAAGATTTAATTAAATAAATATGATTTGTTTATTTAATTATTGGTCTGAATTTGGTTAAGTGAATTAAATCAAATAAATTGAATAATTTATTTAATTAATAGGAGAATAGGGTTAAGATGAATTAATTAAATATTAATTTAATTAATTATTAATTGATGGTTAAATAATCAAATAAATACTAAGTATTCATTTAATTAAGTGGACAGATTTATGTGACTACATTTGCCCCTCTTTGAGACGGTGCGGTTTATCGCGTCGTTTCAAAGAAAGAAAAATAGGTGTGAAGAAATGCCCCATAAAATGTAAATTTAATGGGTGGTATGCCCCCTCGAGAGATGGGCCGAATTTTTTTGAAAAATCGGGTGATCTCTCGAAAAAGAATGAAAAGTGGAGGGGAGGTAGAATAGAAGAAATTAGAACTAATGATGAAAGAATGGGAGAAAATGGAGTGAATATGAAGAAACAACAAGCCAACGAGTACCCTGAGGTCATGCAAGAGATACATAGCAGATGTAGTGTGGGGTTTGGATTGATGCTATACAATTGATCAAAATTGGTTGGACAATCTGGTGCAATCGGTTGAATTGCCCCGGTCAAGTCAAAGCGTGACAGTTGATGTCAGTTGGTCGCTTGGACATGATAAAGTCTGAGTAAGTGAATCAAAGTGACCTGATGGTGACTTAGACAATTGATGTAATTGCCCGATGAAGTCAAGGTATATGAAGCAAAATACTCGTTGAGACGTAGACAATTGATGTAATTGTCCTTTGGATTGTGTTTGATTGGCTAATCAATTGATAGTATGTGCGTGTGATGGATGGTTGTGGGGAATCATGGTAGCCCCGTTGAGACTAGGTCATTATGATAAATGCCTGATGTAGTCTAGGATTACCATAATCGATTACCTGTTGAGACCCGAAGATACGTGATCAGAGTATCTGTTGATAGTCTAGGTGTGTGGGAGTCGATGTATCTGTGTAGACAGAGCAACTTGCTGGATTGTGTGGATGAATGAGGATGGGAAGCGATGAAGGGATTAGGATGATGTTGATGATCAAGATAGGGAGGGTGAGGGGGGATTTGATGTTAGATAGAAGATATGGAGGACTAGGATCGAGTCCTATGGAAGAAGATGAGTAAAATAGAGTATGCATTATTATGACTACGTATGCATGATATGCAGCTATTATGAATGTATGGATGGGTGGAATGCAACGAAATGCAATATATACAAATGAGATGGAATGACGATCCATGGTGCTTTATTTTTCATCATTGAGCTTTAAAATGTTGTAAGAAAATACAAGCAACTTGACATAAAGATTCAAGATGACCAGAGTATTTCTTACATGGATTTTATATAGCAAGTTAATACAAGCAACTTGATATAATGGATCAAGTTGACCTGAGTATTGCTTGCATGGATTTGATATAGCAAGTTAATACAAGCAACTTGATATAATGGATCAAGTTGACCTGAGTATTGCTTGCAGAACAGACAAGGATTATCTCCTTTCATGCATGACTTGGATCGTCCTCCTTGATCTTAGGCTGATCATATCCTGAGACAAGTTCATACCGTACTAAGAGATAAAAAACCTTTATCCAATTTGGATGAGGTAGGAGGAACCAAAGGAAGAGCATTGCACCTGCAAACAAACAATATATACATAAAGAATAAAGAATAAGGATCCTTGGTAATGGTTCATGCTCATATGGTCAAGGTATACGCTGTAGTCAGCAAGCCGTAGTGATCTATGATTGCATTTGGCATAAGATTACGTAGCTTAGTGAACTTCCCACGTAGACACCATTAGTACATGTCCCAGAACTTCATCGGAAATAATGCGCAAACGATACAAAACAATGCTGAAAAGATCCCGATACCGATAAACAAACGATTGTACTCACAAATCAACCAAGTATTTGATAGCTTAACATAATTTTCTTGTCAAAGAAAATGTCATCTTGTCTTTGTTTTGGTAAGGAAGGATGCATCCTTGTTTTAAAGACAGGTTTGGATTGTTAATGTCGATTGTGTGGTTTGATTGGTAAATGGTCAGTGTGTGAGTAGTTGTCAATGTTTATTTTGTATCTGAGCGGATGAATATGTACAAGGTGTTGCCATATTTTTGTGTGATTTTTGATGTTTTCTGATGTTTTTGGATTTTGTATTGTTTTGAATGTTTTTGGATTTTGTTGAGACATTTTTGAATGTTTTTGATATTTTCTGATGATTGCCTGAATGAAGAGCGTAATGACATATAAGACAATGTAGAATCCACTTCCTTCACGAGGGTAAGGGTATTGCCCCCAGTTTGTAGACCTGACTATGAAAAGGTGGGATGCTAGACGCATGGAGTATTTTCTTAATTGCAGATCAAATAACAAGCCATGGTTTGGATGGATGGATGTATGTGTGCATGAATGTGATCGCAATGAGCCTGAAAGATACTGGAGCCATTGCCTTTACGAGTGGCGCCTGTTTACCAGGTTTTCACCATCGCACTTACCCAAGGTGCCAACGGAGTGGTTGTTCACCGTTTGGATGCATGATTTTTTTCTTTACTTTTGTGAATGTTTTTGTATTTTCTTCAGGACATTTTCTGAATGTTTTTGGTATTTTCTGATGTGCAGTGGAGCCTGATGCTCTGTACACCTTAGGTATAAAACCTTTTGAGGTGCATGCTGTTGATTGGATCTGCAAGCGGTTCTCCTTCTGATGTAGCCAACTGATATGCCCCGGACCCGAATACAGCAGTGACAACATATGGGCCGAGCCAATTTGATTCAAACTTGCCTTGATGTTCTCTATTTGGTTGGTTGCGAGGATTCTCTCGAAGAACAAGATCACTTACCTCAAATGTACGAGGTCTAACTCGGTGATTGTAGCTTCTACTCATGCGCTGCTGATAGGCTTTGAGGTGATTGTATGCAGCTTGTCGCTTCTCATCAAGTAACTCTAAGTCCTGAAGACGTGAGACTCTGTATGCTTCATCATCGATGAGATTGTGCAATGAAACTCGTAAGGATGGTATCTCGACCTCAATAGGTAAGATAGCTTCAACACCATAGACCAATGAATAAGGAGTTGCACCTGTAGGGGTCCGAATGCTAGTTCGATATGCCCATAGCGCTGGATTCAATTGAACATGCCAATCACGGCCGGCATCATTGACTGTCTTCTTTAGGATCCTCAATATGTTTTTATTGGATGCTTCGGCCTGACCATTGCCTTGTGGGTAATAGGGAGTGGAAAAGCGGTGTTGGATATGAAATTTCTCACAAAGCTCACGGACATCCTGATTTTTGAAAGGAAGACCGTTATCTGTGACAATGGACATGGGCACACCATACCGACAGATGATGTAATTGAGGATGAATGAGGCGATCTGCTTGCCGGTGACTTGGGTAAGTGGAACAGCTTCGATCCACTTGGTGAAATATTTGGTGGCGGTAATAATGAATTTATGGCCATTGGATGAAGATGGATGGATTTTACCCACAAGGTCAAGGCCCCATTGACAAAAAGGCCATGGTGTTGTGATTGGTTGCAGTTCTTGAGCTGGTGCATGTATTAGGTCGCCATGAACTTGACATTTTTTGCACTTCCTGACAAAGTAGTAGGAATCCTTTTCCATAGATGGCCAATAGTATCCAGCTCGCATGAGTTTCTTGGCTAGTGACGGACCACTTGAGTGAGTCCCGCAAATTCCTTCATGTACCTCTTCCAAAGCCTTTGTTATCTCATCTTGTTCCAGACATCGAAGGAGAGTACCATCAAGACTACGTCGGTATAGGGTTTCGGCAATAATGGTATATCGAGCAGTTTGGCGAATGAAGGTTTTACGTTGGTTATTTGATTGGTTGGGAGGAAGGGTGTGATCGCGGAGATAGGTGTAGAACTCACCGTACCATGGGGATTCAGAACCAACAAGGCAACATATCATTTCAGATTCGGGGATATCATAAGCGGGAATCCAAAGTTGTTCTACCAAGAACTCGTAGCGTGTTGAATTCTGTGGAAGATCTAGTAGAGATGCAATGGTAGCCATGGCGTCAGCAGCTCGATTCTGCTCTCTTGGTATCTGCTCAAAAGTGATAGTAGTAAATGATGTCTTTAGATTGTCCACCATTTGCTTATATGGCATGAGTTTATCATCTTTGGTCTGATACTCATCTGTTGCTTGTCGAATGACCAGTTGTGAGTCGCCATATACTTGTAGTTCTTGTAATTTCCATTGTACGGCTAACCTGAGTCCTGTGATCAAGGCCTCATACTCTGCTATGTTGTTTGTGCATGGAAATGTGAGCCTGTAAGACTTTGGGATGCTATCACCTTGAGGTGTGATAAACAGAATGCCTGCCCCCGAGCCGTGCCTAGTGTATGAACCATCAAAGTATAATTTCCATGACTGTGCTTCTGTAATCATGAATATCTCTTCATTTGGAAAATTGGAAATGAGAGGATGATCGCCTATGAGTGGTGCATCGGCCAATTGATCTGCAATGACCTGACCTTTGATAGCTTTACGGTCCACATACTCGATGTCGAATTCACTTAGAATCATCACCCATTTGGCCAAGCGACCTGTCAATGCTGCTTTGCTGAGTAAATACTTGAGTGGATCAATCTTTGCAATGAGTTGTACCTTGTGTGTTAATAGATAGTGCCTCAGTTTAGTGGCTGCCAAGATTACTGCTAGGCAAGCTCGCTTAATAGGTGTGTAATTGAGTTCATAGCCCACCAGTGTGCGAGAGATGTAGTAAATAGCACACTCTTTTCCTTCTGCATTATGTTGTGCCAGTAGTACACCCAATGCTGTACTTGTTGCTGAGATATAGAGCAATAATGGTCTACTTGGATCTGGTGGCATCAGCAATGGTGGATTCATGAGATAGTCTTTAAGCGCCTGAAATGCTTGCTGGCATCTGTCATCCCACTGAAAGCGGATGTTCTTGTGTAGCAGGTGTGTGAATGGGTGACACTTATCGGCTAATTGTGCAATGAATCTGCGGATAGATTGAAGCCGTCCTTGTAGTGTTCTTAGCTGACTGATATTCTTTGGAGGTGACATGTCCATGATTGCTTTAACCTTTGCTGGATCGACCTCAATACCTTTGCTTGAGACAATGTATCCTAGAAGCTTCCCGGAGGTCACTCCGAAGACACATTTCTTTGGGTTGAGTCGAACATGATATTGTTCCAGTCTATCAAAGATTTTATCTAAGATGTGAAGATGTCCTTCTCTAGTAAGTGATTTTGCTAGTAAATCATCCACATAATCTTCCATTATAGTATGCATCATGTCATGGAAGATGGTGGTCATTGCTCTTTGATAGGTCGCTCCTGCATTCTTTAGACCAAAAGGCATTACATTCCAGCAGTATGTGCCCCATGGACATGTGAAGGCTGTCTTATGTTGGTCCTCTGGTGCGATCTTTATTTGATTGTATCCTGAAAAGCCATCCATGAGTGAAAGCATGGCATGTCCTGCTGTCAAATCTACTATGATGTCGATATTTGGTAGAGGGAAGTCATCCTTAGGACATGCCTTATTCAGATCTCTGAAGTCTGTACAAATGTGGATGCCCCCTTTTGGTTTGCCAACTGGTACAATGTTGGAGATCCATTCTGCATAATCAATTGGTCTAATGAAACCAACATCCAGGAGTTTCTTGAGTTCTATTTTGACTAGCACGGCAATCTGAGGATGCATCTTACGAAGCTTCTTCTTGACAGGTTTGGCTCCTTTTGCTACTGTGAGATGATGCATGACTAAATCAGGATCAAGCCCAGGCATGTCTGCATATGACCATGCAAAGTTGATCTGACGCTGTTGGAAGAACTCTATAAATTGAGGTTGTTCCTCTGGAGTGAGAAGAGATGCCAGATGTATGATATGAGGGTTTTCAGGAGTCCCCACATTGTATTCTTTGGTCTCCTCAATGAGGATCGTTGATCGTTCCTGTTGTGTATTAGCAGGGAGAATGTCAAACCCTTCATCCTCAAGCGCCTCAGAGAGGTTTTCACCGTTGGATACGCTCTTTCTTTTTACTTTTGTTGGATCAAACAGTGCCACAGTGTGGTTTTCACTAGAAGATCCATGTTTTAATGTTATATTTTTGCAGCTGAAGGGTTTGGCATCCGCCCCGAAGTATGCTGCGCTATTAAGTTCAATGGCGAATCCAGCTTTGTGATCCCCGCTTGGTAGATTATCCCTTAATTCCAAAAAGTCAATGATAGCCTCATCATTTTGGAAGAGGTCAAGACATGGGGGATTTGGTTGGTTCCATTCGATGAGTTCAGGGTGGATAATGGGCATTACTTCATCGATTAAGTTAAGTGCGGGAGATGTATCAGTGAGGGTTAAGACAGTGTGGTGAAGGTCGTTGATGGTACTCTCCCTATCAGAATCCGGCGTAGGATGAGACGTAGGGTCTGTGGAAGATGTTTCCAGCTCAGGTACCCAAGTGGTCTTTATCTGTGCTTCTCCGTAAACAGGGATGTCTTTGCGGGGTGGAGGTGGTGATGTGTCTTCCTCATCTGAAGTGTTAAGTTGCACTGAATCGAATTCCCACTCATGTGAGTCGGTCTCTGAATCACTCTCCAGCATCCGATTGCTATACGATACTGGGATGTCTTTGGAGTTAAACACGGCAGGTGTGATTGGTTTATGTACTTTTGTGGTGATCAATGCTGCAGGAACCGTGATGGGGTTTAAAGGATTTGTTGCTGGAAGTATTGGTAATGGTGACTCAGTGGCTTCTGCTAGAACTACTGGCGCCATAGATGTTGCTGCGGGTTCTGATACAGTTGCTGCTGCTATTGGTGTTATTGACGGGATTACTGGTTCGATTGGTGGTATGTTTGGCACTGGTGATGGTTGCGGTGGGGTTGTGAGCCTCGATGGGGCAATGGCAATATTGCTTGATGGTGCTTTGATTATGAAAGGTGTCCTCTTTACAGTAGGTGGGCAAAATGGTTTGCTAGGTTTTCCTTTAAATCTGAGTTTAGGAAGGATCTCTTTTTCAAAGCCTAGGCCTGTATTACCTTTGGGCTTGAACTCTGGCAGCAGTGGTTCATGTCGTCCTTGTTTGCAGTATCCCAAAGCACTCTGACCATCATACCCCATTCTTTGCATAATGAGGAGGCCTTTACCATACTGTTCCGTAGGAAGTGTAACTTGCGGTTTATCAGTGGTGATGGGATCCTTATAGATCCAGTCCGCTAGGTCCTCATCTTGTGTTTCTTCCTCTTGACTCTTTCCAAGGATGAAAGGCATTAAGGCACATGCTGGCGTGATTAGTGGTTGCTGGAGTAACTGCTGTGGTTTACCATGTGTTCTAGGAGAAGTGGGCATTTGTCCCACACAAAAGAGCTGACTCAAGTTGTATTCTCCAGGACCTTCCTCTGCGACTTTCATTTTAAGCTTTTCTTGCTTGGGCATAGGGGTGTTCGAACTGGCAAGAGAGGCAGGATTTACATATGATGTGGAGGAAATGGCTTCCCTATTATTAGGAACAGTAATCTCTGGTTGATGGCTAATATTATGGCAAAATGCAAAGGGATTTGCATCGCCCAGGATTGTGATCTCTACACCGTTATGTGGGAACTTGATACATTGATGGTAGGTAGATGGAACGGCTTGCATGGCATGTATCCAAGGTCTCCCTAATAATAGATTATATGGCAGAGGAAGGTCCAGAACCTGACAAATGATATGCTTTACCACAGGGCCCACTCGGATTGGTAGTACCACAGCTCCTTTGGATGAACGCTCTGCATCATCATAGGCCTTGATGGTGATCTTCTTGCGAGGATCCACTGATTCTATTGCATATCCCAATGCTGTGACCAACTGTAGTGTACAGATGTTTAGGCCTGCTCCATTATCTATCAAGACTCGCTTGATCCTGTGTTGGTTGACAAATCCTTCAATGTGTAGCGAGGCGTTATGAGGTTGTTGGAACGAAGAGTTGTCACTTTCGGAAAAAGTGAGACAAGGTGATGACTTTAGATTTCCAACCATGGCTTGAAATTGGTCTGTGTTCAGGTTTGCAGGGACTGACGCCTCTTGGAGTGCTTGATCCAAGATTGTTTTATGAGATGGCGATAGGCGTAATAGTTCTAAAATGGATATGAGCGCAGGCGTTTTGTCTAATTGTTCCACAAGATTGTACTGCTTTGGATTGGAGGTGGTGCCTTGTGGAGCTGCCTTGATGGTGACCTTGCCACGACGTGTAACAACATTGCAATTTGAGGTGGGATTTTTGAAGGTTATGGTTGCAATTTGTTCACTGGCATCATACAGGTGATTTACAGTGTAGTTATACGCAGCCTGCGTATAATCAGTGGTATCAGTGCCTTGCCGGGAAGTGGAAGGACCCCTTTGATCTTGTGATGGAAGTGGATTCTTAAACATTAAATGATCATTATTTGTCATTTTTGGATCATGTCCTTCAATCTCAATTTCTCCTCGATCAATAAGATCTTGAATGAGATCTTTCAATCGATGACAATTACTTGTCTTGTGTCCTCGTCCTTGATGGAACTCACAATGTTCAGTATCTCTCCACCATGCTGGTTTGACCTGAGGCTCATAGTTGGATAGCTTAGGTAGAGTGATCAAATTCTGAGAAAGGAGTTGTCGCAACACTGTTTCAATGGGTTCCCCTAAGGGAGTGTATGTGCGTTTTTGTTTTTGTGGACGAGGTCTTGGTTCATCATGAGATGTGATGCGACCTTGATTAAGAGGAACATTTGTGTTATTTTGAGGTGGAGGATTTTGTCCTGCAAACCGAACCACAGGTTGTGCATTTTGGATAGTTCGAGCATCCACAACCCCATCATTGACGATATTCTTATTCTTGTTCCAGAAGTTTGGTTTATCACTATTGAAGCGCGGGCGAGGACCATCTTTGGGTTCATTAAAGATTTTGATGAGTCCTTTTTTGATGAGTGCCCGTTCACACTTTATACCTTTGGTGATCATATCGTTAAAAGAATCGGTATCTTTGACATCCAGGTGAAATTCCATTTCTTCGTTTAAGTTGGAAATGAAAATTTCCACTAGTTCTCGTTCAGGTAACTGAAGAGAACGTCTGCTAGACATTTGGCGCCATCGTTGCAGGAATACTGCGAATAATTCACCTGGTTTTTGTTTGGTGTTACATAGATCAGCCATGGTGATGTCGCGTTCAATATTATAAGAGTAATGAGATAGGAACTTCTGGATGAGTTCCTCAAATGTTCTAATGCCACCTGGAAGTCGGGAAAACCATGATGTGGTGGTTCCTCCCAAGCTTTGGGGAAAAAGGCGCATTAGGTATGTGTCCTCATAAGCCACTTCAAGACAAGCAGAATGAAATTCTCGGACATGATCACGGGGATCCCCCTTTCCTCTATATTTTTCAAATTTGGGTGTTTCAAACCCGCGTGGAAAGGGTGGCATATAAAGATTCCTATCAAACGGATAGGGACAGATGTCGTTAAGTGAAAATTGATTGGTCTTAACACCACTATGAAGTTGTTGGGCGAGATTCGCGACTTGTTGCCGCAACATCTCCATTTCATTTGGAGGAGGAGGTGGTGGGTTACCTCGAGGGATGTTATATCTGATGTGATTTCTACCTCTTTCCTCCTCATGGCGACTTTGTCTTTCTGATGCTTGTCTTAATTGGGCAAGATCAAAGTCTGAGGGGAGTTTGGCTCCTTCTTGAGCAAGTCTTAAGAAGTGAGCATCTGCGTTGCTCCTTAGTATTTCATCAAATAATCTGTTAAAATGAGGGTTATGCTGAACCCTTTCGATTGTTGAAGGAGTGGGTGTACCTGGGTTTTCATCATTCCCAGTTCCTCCAAGTGCTTCTTGAAATTCATTGAGGTTGTCCTCTTCTTCCTCAATTTCTATTTCTCGCTGCCTTGATCGTGATCGGGTTTGAGCCATTTTGTTTGCAAGTATGTTTTGAAGTTGATTGAAGATGATGATGAGTTGGTGATGAAAGATTGATGATTGGTGATTTGTGTTGTATGGGGATCTCTAGCACTTTTAAGGTAGATGTAACCGAAATTCCTTTCTTTGAATTGCTTGTTTGTTTGATAAGTTTGGATGTGATAAGGTGTAGAGAAATCTGAGATGTGTTACAGATTTTGACTACCTAGCAATGAGAGGATTCACTCATGAACTAGTTTTAACCTGCGTAGATGTGTCTCTTAGGATGAGCTTATCCTAGATGTAGAAACAATCTAAAAGTGATGTGATGTGTTTGATTTCAAGCAATATCTAAAAAGGAATCTTGGGACAAGAACCTCTTAATGTTTTGAGAGTTGGGATGGATTGATGATGAAGTGATGATGTATGAGTGGGATGATGGATGAAAATGTTTTCAACTTTCAATAAAAACTTTGTGTCACAAATGGGACAAACTCTTCTTCTTCCCTTTCAGACGTTGGTGGCACTTCTCGAGCTGTGTTGTAGGTGATACAGATGTTTGGGAAGAAATTGGGATTAATCTTTCCTCCTTGATTTTTGTGATAACTCAGAGCTCTATATTGCATAAAAGCTCTGCGGTTCAATGATTTGGAATCAAACTCGTTTGTTTTACCTTGAAGATAGAGACGCATGCGATGTAGAAAGACTCTATGGGAGACAAAGATTTGTCGATTGATATAGAAGAATTTCCTCCTTTTGATCAAAGCCTTTGAGCTTAGTGGTCTCCTTTTCAAGGTGATACTCTGATGACACTTCTTCTTTCGCAAGATGTGAAGAATGGTCATAAATTTTTGACTCTTTGTTTGTTTGCACTTTGTTTTTGGTATTTTTGGTTGTGTTGACAGATGTTGGATGAATACTTTGTTTTTGGGATTGATTTTCTGATTTTTCTTTGACAAGAAAACAAAGCAAGCACACAAACACAAGAATGTAGCCTCAAAGGCACAAATGAGTATGGGTCTAGATCAACCCAATCCTTGGACTTGTTTTTGACCCTTCCTTTAGATTTATTTTAAGGTGTATTTCCAAAGCCTGAAGTCAGCTCAATTCGCACTAGGTCTGTAAAACGAACACACTTCAAACACTCTTTATCCCTAAGGTCAAATGGCCAGTTGTGATAAATTTAGCCCACATCTTGATATTTCTTCGACTTTGGTACTACATACCTTATCAATCCCGCCGTGGCAGGTAAGGATGTGATATACTAAGTCTTGCATGAGCATAACAAATAGATGATCCCTATGATGGGGGAGTCACCACTTTTATCAAGCCACAAGTGACCTTTCAAAAAGCTATGTTTCTACTCAAGGAAATATGTATGGTGAGTATCTTGGGAGCAAAACCATCTATGCTCTTGCACTAAATTATACCTCAAATATCCTCAATCAATAGAACGGGTGGGCTACTACTTAAAGGTGTTTAGTCATGTTCGATGTTTTTGGACATAAGTTCATTCTGCAGTGACTCACTTAAGAGCCTTGTAACTGGTGGTGGGGCCCATTTGTCCTTTCGGCCAGTTACACTGTAGGAACAGCTATACCCAAGGCTACAGCTTTCGCTCACACCTGATTTCTATAGCGGCTCGAAGGATTTACCGCTCAAGGTCGTTCCCAAGAGTGATGTGTCTCTTGGCAGGCCTCTCTTAAAAAGATAAAATTTTGAGTGTTACTAACACTTTTCTCTTGCACCTAGGACCACGAAAGCCAAGGGAGAGGATAGTGTGTGTTAGAAGTAGGACCACTCAACCAACTCTTTGCACAAGTGTGCCAAGCACGAAAAACACTTGTTCTTTTTAATCTATCATTGCAATGTGATCTAACTATTCGGAGATGTTGCTCCAACAATCATGGTGTTCTTTTTAATTTTCAAAGGCAATTGTTTGAGTAAACTAGAATTTGAAAATCCTGGTCAACTTAATGAAAAACACGTTTGCATGAAGTAAAATTGCTTTGAAAATGAGACAAGTTGATTGTGAATTTTATTTGCACCAAAAATGGAAGTGTGGATTGTGAGTTTTATCTTGATGCAAGAAATAAAATTTGCCTTGTTGATTTTAAGCACCAAAACGAAGTTTGTTTCCTAACTTGCAAAAAAAAAAAAAAAAAAGTTGTTTTTGTATAAGTTTGTGGTTCTTTTTACCTTTGAACAATGAAATTCTTTTTAAGAGCCCCAAACAAATGTGTGATTCTTTTTCAAAAGCCCAAATTTGAAATGTGAAGTTAATTTTAAACCAAAATAAAAAGTGAATTCATTTTTAAAACCAACTTCAAAAAACAAGTTAGTAAAAAATATAAATCTACTTTTTAATCTAATTTAAATCTGCACAAAAGAGAAAAATAGTTAGTAAAATCCGCCTATTTGGTGGGCTTCTACAAGCCTAATTTTTTTTTTTTTTGGTTACAAGGTGATTTGTACAACGTTTTGTTACAATAGCGCTAGTCTGCGTTTGAACAAAGGCACTATTTAACACAAACGTATTAAAAGAAAGGGAAAGACAGAGAAGGGAAAAGCACTGAAACAGGGGGAATAGCGCCAAAATAATGCCAAACGCACCAAAACAGTGTCAAAATCGCAACCTGTGTGACATTTTCAACATTCAAACATGTTATTGGTTTAAAAAAAAAAAAAATGATCTTTTTGGTGTTTGGATTCACATCGGGTTCACCAAATGATGTCATGGAAATGGGGACAAGGCAACAACAAAGTTCAATGTTAATAAGTTAGTTTCAACCATAAAAACAAAACAAAGAACTAAAAACCATTCCAAACATATCAAGAGAGATTTCAAAAAGCATGAAAGAAGTTTAACAAAATAAAAGAAAGGAGAAGAGCCTCCCTAAGATGCTTCCATGATGCCTTTTGATGCTTCTCCCTTGTTTCTCTCCTCTCCAAGTCCCAAATGAGTGTAGCTCTCAGCTTTTAGCACTAGCCATGGATGCCATATGGAGATTCAAGATGGTTGAATATGATAAGCAAATACTATGCAAGAGTAGATAGTGATGCTATGAAAAAGCTCTATGCTAATGCCAGTATAACAACAATACTCTAAAAATGCTTCTCTTTGCTTGAGGAGAAGGGTTCTATTTATAGAAGAAATGGGGAAATGAAGGGTTAAGATTGAATGGTTTAATCAAGGGCCAAGCTTGAAAGTTGGGGATCCATGTGCACAATTGGCACCAATAAAATGGTGACAAGTGTCAACATAGGATTGGGTTGAGAGAAGAGGTTGGAGGCATTAAAGGCCTGAGAAGACCTCATGGTTATCTAGAAGGTAAGGGTCAAGTCCAAATTAAGATTACCCACTGGATTAGGAGTTAATCCAAGGATAAACCTTTGTGCAAATGATTAAGAGATAATCATGGTCAAAGCATTAATGACCTGATGAGACCCTTGGGTTGGGTAGAGGTTGAGTCAAAACAAATGTTTTAACCATGTGGGAGAGTTGAATTAACCATTAATGGTTATTGGAGACTTTGGGGATTAAGTGGTTGAAGGTTGAAAGCCTTCAATGGTTATCAAAGACTTTGAGCCATTTAGTGGTTGAAGGTTGGAAGCTTTCAAAGGTTATCCAAGACTTTGAGGGTTAATTTGTTGAACACACAAAGCATTAATTGCTTTTCAAAGACTTTGGAGTCTTTGAGAAGTGACTCCAATTTGCTTAGGAATGTGACAATATTTAAGGGATGGATTTAGGCTAATTAGGAAGGGTTTAGAAGAATCTAGAAGGGGTTTAGGCATACAAGTGGATTTTGTAGGAAAATGCAAGTGGGAGAAATTTTGGTATTTTCAATTAAAATAAAATCATTTATTTCAATTAAATGGTGTAAGTTTAATTTGGATAAATATTTAAATAAATATTAATTTATTTAAATGAGAAAATGAAGATAAAGCATTTAAATGCTTGAAGACTTTGAGGGAAACCATTAAAGGCTTGAAGACTTTAAGGAAAACCATTAAAGTCTTAAGAAGACTATAGAAGGAAGCCATCAAGTTTGAAGACTTTAAAGCCATCAAGTTTGAATACTTTAAGGGAAACCATTAAAGGTTTCAAGTGGGTGAGGATAAATAGGATTTTAAATAAATAATTTATTTAAAATAGTTGTGCAACTTGCTTTTGTAGGAAAATACAAGTGGGTGGAGGATAAAGGTGATTTAAATAAATTATTTATTTAAAATAATTGTGCAACTTGCATTTGTAGGAAAATGCAAGTGGGTGGAGGATAAAGGTGATTTAAATAAATGATTTATTTATTTAAATGTGAGAGGTGGGATTTTGGGGGTTTTAAATAAATATTAATTTATTTAAATGTGAGAGAAGATTTAATTAAATAAATATGATTTGTTTATTTAATTATTGGTCTGAATTTGGTTAAGTGAATTAAATCAAATAAATTGAATAATTTATTTAATTAATAGGAGAATAGGGTTAAGATGAATTAATTAAATATTAATTTAATTAATTATTAATTGATGGTTAAATAATCAAATAAATACTAAGTATTCATTTAATTAAGTGGACAGATTTATGTGACTACAGTAAGTAATATTTATTCATATTGGCCAGTGAGTAAATATTGTGGGTCACCAATCCCACCAAGGTTTTTCCCACACTGTGTTTCCTCATTAAATATCTTGTGTTATGGTGTGCATTTATGCTGTCTCTGTTATTTCTATTTACTGCATTATTTCTTGTTTACCAGTACATTGATTTGGGTTGCAAATTTATAGATAAGTTTAAATATTCTATTAACTAGTTAAACACCGATTCAACCCCCCTCTCAGTGTCTTTGGGACTGTCATTGAATCTATTGATTGGTATTAGAGCTTTGTCCTCTATTTGCAAAAGCCTAACAACTTGAGGAAGATTCTGAAACTAGTACAGATGGAGAATTTGAGAAAACAGTTGGAAGGAGCTCTTGAAGATTTTGATGTAGAAAAATTGAAGAATATCAAACTTGAAGATGATCTAAGGACTGCACAGGAATTCATTAAAGGAATTCAGGTGAACCTAGTTATAGCACAAAATAAGAGAAAAGAACTTCATGAACAAATGCAGAAACATGATGATGAAAAGGAAACTCTTAGTAATATTGCAGACAAGTTGAGACAAGAGAACAATAACATGAGGAATGAAATGCAAGATATGACTATGAGATTATGTAAGGATATTGAAGATAGGAAGAAGAATGAAGAAGACTTGACTAGGAGACTTAATGATGGAGCAAATAAAAATTTGAGACTTAATCATGAAAATGATATGCTAAAGACAAATCTAATTCACATGCAACATGACAAGGAGGAGCTTACAAGACAAGTTAGAATTCTTGAAAATGAGTTGATCACTGCAAATAAACACAAAGATAAATTCAAGAAAAGTTCAGAAAGACTTGATGACATGCTAAAAAGACAAAAACCTGATGTAGGTACAATTGAACTTGGATTTGAAAATGGAGAAAGTTTCGGGACTGCAAACAATCAAGATCACAATAAACCAGTAAGACAACCTAATGCTTATAAATTCAATGGGAAATATTTCAATTTCAACAAGTTTGGTTATAGAGTAAATCAGTGCAGATTTAGAAATAATTAGAATAACTTACCCAACGGTTAATTTTCCAAATGCAACAAAGTTGGTCATAACTCATAAAATTGCAGAATGAATGTGAAATACTATGTTTGTGGTAGATTTGGGCATTTATATAAACAATGCAAAACACAAACTGGTCAAGGATATGGAAAAGATATTCAGAGGAATAAAGTAACTTGTTATGCATGTAACAAGATTGGGCATATTGAAAAATTCTATAGGAGCAAGACTTTATCGGCAAACAATAAAGGATCTAGTTTGAAGGGTAAAGAAAAGGTAAATAAAATAAAGCAAGAATTTTCAAAACAATGGATTAAGAAGGGAGATCAAAAAGTTGATGAATCTATCTCTGCATGGGCAGAACAAAGTAACCCTCCACCGGTAGGAGATTCTTCATCTAACTGAGGAATAATCCTTAGGGGGTATTGCAGCATATTGAAAATCATGCATTCTACCCTCCGTTGATGATGAGAAGACACATTTCTTCTTTACCGGTAGATGTGTTAAGTTTTCACTTAACCGGTCAGCATTTAATGTGGTTGTTGAAGAAATTTTTGGTTATATAACATCAAAAAATCCTCATTTTGACTCACCAAGCATTCAAGCATTTAGAGAGCACAAAATTGAGCAAGGGCATTTTAAGGCGAAGCAACAAAGTGATTTTTAGATATTCAAATTTTGAGCTAAGAGGTATTTATCTTTTGAAATGGCATCTTTGTCTTCTATACTTGAGTTTATTGCAAACCCTATTGTGGTAGAAAATGTGAAGTGCCCTTGGCCCGCATTTAAAATCATCCTTGAAATTACCAAGCAAGATGATTCTATCGGAGCTTTTTCAAAAATTCCAAAGGCAGTCACTTTTGCTGAAGACCCTAGAATGTACATTTACTACAACATAGAAAATCTAGGAACTGATGATTTGGAGAACATGTACAGTGGCATCATTACTGATGAACAAGGTTTAATTAAACCAGAGCACAAGATAGTTGAAGACTTAGGATTCACTGAGATACTAAACATACCTGAATTTCCTAAGGATGTAGTCTGTCTAGTTCTGAGTAGAGTTCACGAAGAGTTCATGTGGCTTGACTCTATTTTTAAAATCTCTAAGGAAGTAATCAAGCTAGTTACTGGTTTACCCTCAACTGGTAGTAGGCCCGACAAAACTAAGAAAATGCCTAATGAGGGAGTTATGGAGTTAACCAGAGCTACATCCGACAACAGATCTCTTAGGGTTAATGACATTATTGATGCTAATGTGAGATATGTGAGTATGGTACTTGGATACAGAGTAACTCATGCAAACAGATTGAATCCAGTTTCCAGCCTTTGTATTCATAATGCATATGAGATGATAAAGAATAGTGCTAAGATTGATATTCACGAATGGCTTAAAGATGAATTGATTGACAACTTGAAAAATATTAAAGGTGACAAGAAAGGTACTTTTCACTTTGGTAATCTACTTGTGTGTCTGATGCTTTACTTCACCAAAGAGATACCCAAAATTGGTCATAAGGACTTTGGATATGACATCCCGGTAGGAAAACAAATTTTGGAATCTTTCACCAGTATGGGCATTGACTGTGACAACATTATAACAGATTACTTAAAAAACTTTCAGACTAAAATGAGAGCTAGAGAAAGGCTACGCAGAGCATAGTAGACAAGTATGACAAGCAAATCTATTTTGTTATTAAAAGAGATGAGACTTGGATGGAAGCAGTAAGCCCTAGAACTATTTGGGTTACTGAGATGGGTTATGAAGTTGACTTACCTAATCTTGAAACATATGCTAAAACACTACTTGAAGCACCAAGGGAACCATCTGAAGAAACATTTGGTAATGCTGAAACCATCGAGAGTGATGTTTCTATGCAGAAGCAGAGAAAAGGAAGAGACAAGTTTATCAAAGATGCATCTAAGATGGCCAATGTAATTAAGGAAAAACTCATTAATAGTAGTGGTATATCAGTTAGTGAGCTTGAAAGACTGTAACCTGAAGCACATGTTTCACTGGTTGTCACTTCTTCTGATACCGACAGTGGGAAGGAAACTGAGTGTTGAAATGTGGTGACTGATTAGCAAAGTACTGTACACTTAGCATGTATCCTCGCCATTTTTCGTTGATGAAAATTGACATTGTAATAAAACCCTAAAAAAGGCCGACTTTGTTTGTTGCCCTAAAAATGCATGTTATAAGTGGCTGGGATGCTTAAGGCATTGTAAGGTTGATGTACTGTTTTGCTGGATAATAAGAAAGATTGGACAGCTGTGTATGGTGGATGTAACCCATTCTGGGTGAACCACATTAAATCTCTGTGTTATCTGTGTCTAGTTTTATTTCTTTATCTTTTGTATTAAAATCTGCATATAATTGTTAGTTCATATTTGCTTCGAATCTGCTTGAATCCCTAACAATTGGTATCAGAGCGAGGTTTTTTGTAAATTGGCAGGACTTTTAGATTTGAGTGGGAGCAATGGAGGATTCCAAATTCAAGGTCAAAAAGTTTAACGGCCAGAATTATCAGTTATGGAAAATGCAGATGGAGGATTACCTGTATCAAAAGGATTTGTGGTAGCCATTGGAAGGAAAGGCAAAGAAACTGACCACAATATCAGATGAAGAATGGGACATTTTAGATAGAAAGGCACTGGAATCCATTCGATTGTGCCTTGCGTCATCTGTAGCATTCAATATAATAGAAGCAAAAATGACTGTAGATTTGATGGCAACATTGGCTAAGTTGTATGAGAAACCCTCGGCTTCAAATAAGGTATTTCTTTTGAAGCATTTGTTTAATTTGAAAATGAGTGAGGGAGGATCTGTAGCGGAGCACTTAAATGAATTTAATACAATTACCAGTCAATTGTCATCAGTAAAAATTACCTTTGTAGAAGAGGTTAGGGCTCTCTTGATTTTATGTTCTTTGCCAAAAAGCTAGAATAGCTTGGTTATGGCTGTAAGTAACTCTGTCTTTGGTAAAAATACTTTGGTATTTGATGATATTGTTGGTGTTATCCTAAGCGAGAAAATGTGAAGGAAAAGCATAGGTGAGACTTCAACATCATCAGGTAGTGTTTTGAATGTGGAGAATAGAGGAAGATCAAAGGAAAGAGGAAAAATCCCTGGGAATGAGAAGTCACGAGGGAAGTCAAAGAAAGGACGCTCTTAATCTAGAGGAAAGAAAGATTGCTTGTACTGCGAAAAGCCTGGTCATCTAAAGAAAGACTGTTGGTCTCAGAAAAACAAAGGAGACAAAAATGAAAATGACAGTAAGGAAGCTAATATTGCAAGTAATACTTTACAAGATGCTTTAATCTTATGCTTGTATAATGTTAATGATTCCTGGGTAATAGATTCTGGGGCTTCATTTCATGCTACACCCCATAGAAAATATTTTCTAGATTATGTTCAAGGTGATTTTGGACAGGTATATTTTGGTGATGATGAGCCCTGTCAAATTGTTGGAAAAGGAAAGATAAAGATCAAGTTGTAGAATGGTAATGACTGGTTTCTATAGGAGGTAAGACATGTTCCTAATTTAAGAAGAAATTTAATTTCTGCAGGGCAACTAGGTAGTGAAGGTTGCATAGCTACCTTCTCAGATAGTATGTGGAAGGTCACTAAAGGATCATTAGTAGTAGCTAAAGGTGTGAAGGTAGGCACATTATATCTGTGTACTGGTAACACTTACTCTACCTTAGCTGCTACAGATAAAGTTACTGTAGGGACAACAACAATAAGTGTTGCAAGAACAGATTTGATAATGTGGCACCATAGGCTTGGGCACATGAGTGAGAAAGGGATGAAAATCCTTCACTCCAAAAATCTATTGCCAGGACTAAAGAAGATTGATTTAGAGTTCTATGAAAACTATGCTTATGGTAAACAGAAAAGAGTCAGATTTCTCAAGGTTGGGAAAGAGAAGAAGAGTGAGAAGTTAGAGCTTGTACATTCAGATGTATGGGGACCGGCTCAGGTATCATCTCTTGGTGGCTCTTGTTATTATGTTATTTTTATTGATGACTCAACCAGAAAAACATGGGTATATTTCCTAAAACAAAAATCACATATTTTTGAAACTTTTAAGAAATGGAAAGCTTTGGTTGAGAATGAGACAGGAAAAAAGTTGAAGTGTCTCAGATCGGATAATGGAGGTGAGTATTGTAGCAAAACATTTGAAGATTACTGTTCCTTAAATGGGATTCGAAAGTAGAAGACAGTTCCAGGAACTCCACAGGAAAATGGTGTGTCAGAGAGAATGAATAGGACTATCATGGAACGTCCGAGGAGCATGAGATTGCATGCTGGATTGCCCTTACATTTTTGGGCAGATGTTGTACATACTACTGTTTATTTGATAAATAGAGGACCTTCAACCCCTTTGGATGGTGGTATTCCAGAGGAGGCATGGACTGGTAAAAAGGTAAATTATTCTTTTCTAAAAACTTTTGGTTGCGAAGCTTTTGTCCATGTTGATAAAGAAAACAGAACCAAGCTTGATGCTAAATCTCAGAAATGTACCTTCATTGGATATGGGATAGATGAATATGGCTATCGGTTATGGGATTTTGAGAATAAGAAAATAATTAGAAGTAGAGATGTTATATTCAATGAGAAGGTTATGTATAAAGAACAGATGCAGGAAAAGAAGCATGAACAGGACAAACAAGAATATGTGGTGTTGGATGAGATTCCTAAAAATGAAATGCCATAGGTATCTAATGCTTAGCAACAATAGATTATCCCACAAACTCCTACAAGTGTTAGATGTTCTACGAGGACAAGTAGACCCCCTGAAAGATTTTCTCCTTCTTTGTATTCTATTTTATTAACAGATTCTGGTGTACCAGAAGAATATGAAGAAGCAATGCAGATAGATGCCAAACAACAGTGGGAGCTAGGCATGAAAGAGGAGACGGACTCCTTGATGAAAAATAAGACGTGGGACCTAGTCCCTTTACCTGCAGAAAAAGGAGTCTTGCCTAACAAATGGGTTTATTGGCTGAAAGAGGAGGAAGGAGGTCAGAAAAGATACAAGGCCAGACTTGTGGTAAAAGGTTTTGCACAGAAAAAGGGTATAGATTATGATGAAATATTTTCTCCAGTTGTAAAAATGACTTCAATTAGAACTGTACTTAGTCTTGTGGCTGTAGATGATTTACATCTTGAACAATTAGATGTCAAAACAGCTTTTCTCCATGGAGATTTGGAGGAGGAAATTTACATGTTGCAACCATAGGGATATGAGGTCAAAGGTAAGGAGAACTTGGTGTGCAGGTTGAAGAAAAGTCTGTATGGCCTAAAGCAAGCACCCCGACAATGGTATTTAAAATTTGATAGTTTCATGGCTGAACACAGTTATCATAGATGTCATTCTGATCATTATGTATATTTTAAGAGATTTGATAATGGCAGTTATATTATCCTGTTGCTTTATGTTGATGACATGCTTGTTGCTGGGTCTAACATGCAACATATAAAATCTGCAGTTATAGTTCATATTTGCTTCGGATAACACATTTAAGACAATGCCTTATCATTTAAGACAATTGATAACACATTACCTATCTTGAAGATGATTGCACCTACCTGTAAGATAGATCACATTAATGATTCTATAGGTAAATTGGACACATTGTCCAAATTCATTGCTGAAAATATCATAACTATAGATAAGGTGAATGAAGATACTATAAAGGAAAGAGTAGATAAAGAGAAAGGAGAGTTCTTTAAGAAAACCATCAAAAACTGTAATGAGCATATGGATTCACTATTACCGGTACTCAATTCAACTATTTTGGAGTATAAGGAGTTGTATAGAGAAGCATGTAAACCTCACTGTTTGACAGACGATATTGATGAGGAGATTAAAAAGACACAAAAAGATATTGATGACATAGCGGATAATATGATAGGATCTTCGTGACTTATCTCCATTTTTGAGAAGGAAATGGCAGTTTTTGAGGAGAAGATGGAGAAAATTGAGAAAGAGAAAACAAGGATAAGGTCAAAAGCCTAGGAACTCAAAAGTAAACTTGGTCCAAAATTGGACAGTCTTATTACTCACCGGGTTGAGATATCAAAGGCAGCAGTTCAAGGAGAATGATCACGAAAGAAACAAATACATGATCTAACCAGCATGATCCAACAGTCTGAGACCATTCTCTCCAACAACAACAAATTCATGTAGAGCCAAAATCTAGTTTTGGTAGACATTTTTCAGATTGTAACTATGTAGGGAAAAAAAGCGAGACTAGGCTAACATGCCCTAATCCTACCTTTTGACACACATTGTGGAATACGAAAGAGCCTAGAGGTATCACACAATTGGCTAATTCTTTTTGTGGAAGAGAGAGCCATGGGCTACCTATTAGGGTTTCTATTCCTTTGTTGTAATTGAAAGATAAAATGATGCAAGTTCAATTCCTAACCCCAAAGTGCAAGTATGAACTAATAACAAGATTGTAGAATTGAGATTAAATAATGGAAAGTTGTAAACACAAGGACAAGACAAGAATATAGATGCATACTCAGAGTTAAAATCTGAGTGAAAATGTTCGGGACGGGGGTGCAGGCACCTCTATCCTGATACTGCTCCTGAAACTGCTGTTTTGCAACCTGAAAAGCTGTCGAAAAATGTTGAGACTTGCTATCTGATTGAGGGACCAGGGCACCCAGCACCACTGTCCCAGGGACCAAGGTGCCCAGCGCCCCTGTCCTTGCAAGACCAAGGCACCCCATGCCCTTGTCCTGGTCTTTTGCCCTGAAATTTGGTGTGTAGCTTAGTTTCTGTCTACTTCTGTCGGATCTGCAACTTGCGACGTCATCTGAATCCTGAAATCTGCACTTATATCTAAAAAGGTATGGTGGGCAGCTATATAGGGTTTTGCCTTAGTCAAACCCCCACTTTGGTGATTTCCACCTCCATGAATAGCCAAGTTGTATTGTAAAAGTAGTGTGTGTGCAGACCTTGTGTGTGTGCAAGATCCTAAAATGCAAGTAAGAAAACTAGAGCAACCTAGAAAGTAAACCTTAATTGCTTGTAAATGACAATGTAAATACTCCAAACCAAGATGCAAAGTGATCTAAAGCATGAATACAAATGATATAATGAGGCTTATGCAAAGACATGAAAACAACATGAAATCATACCCAACCCCAAGGGAGGGGTACAAGCCAATCTTCAGTCGGTAATCCCTTATTGCTCTTCAATGCTTTCAAAGCCCTAAATGGATGAATGAAATTGATGAATACTTGATGGATGGATGTTGAATGTTATTGAAGTCTTCAAAGATCTGCTCTTTCACTACATAGAAGGTCCCTTTGAAACCAAAATTCCCCTCCTTTCAAATGAAGAAAGAGAGCTCTTATATATGAAACCCTAGGTCTTAATTTCAACTTTTGGCTGACCTAGAGATTGAATCTCCCACCAATTTGTTGGGGTTAAGCTTTATTTTATGATTGGGTCGCACTCCTAAAATTTCAGGAAAAATGTCCGGGACCATGTGCACTCCGGGCGTCATGGTCCCGACAACTTCTCGCCAAATTTTCAGGGCCGTCGGATATGATGATTTTAGAGAGAATCCTGAAGTTACAGGTGATTTCGAGATGTTTTGACCCCCGAAATCAAGCCCCCAAGTTCAAAAAAGGACCTAATTAGGGTTTTTGATTAAATGATGTATTGGAGGAATAAAATGAAAAGGGGCACACTTTAATGAAAAGGGCCCAACTTTATGATATGAGAGATGATAAAAATAGAACCTTAGACCTAATTAAGTGCTAAAGGGGAAATGCAATGCAAAATGCAAAATGCACAAAGGCGGGTGCTAAACTAGGTGTGAAATTGTATCACCCTAGCAAGTGCGTACAATTTACGATGCTACATTTAGCCCCCACTTTAGCGGTCATATGAACACTACGTGCATATGCAAGCTAAAGTACATAAAAGTAAACATTATTTGAAAAAGGACATATCCATAAGTCTGTTGAACGAAGCCCCCAGCGGTATCTGCGGTACACACTTAGGAACTGCAGCCTACAAAACACATGTTAGATCACAAAATCACCTAATGCTTACTGAGGAAGGTGATGAAAATTTGAGGGTAGCTATATGCCCCCCCCTTTTTCGGCTTGCTAATTTTAGTGAGTTCAAACAGGGTATCATGTTTACCACTTTGAATTGTTAAAGAATATTGATGACAAATGCTCACAAGAAGATTTGATAGGAGATCAAAAAACTAATGGAGAATCATTTGGTAAGAAAGAGGACTAAATCTCAATTCCAACACAACAAAGAGTGTGAGGATTTGGGAGTTCTCTAACACAAGATGAAGGATGTAAATGGAAACAAAATGCAAAGAGAAGAAAAGAAAGGAAAAAAGCATGAATACACACATTGGTGATCCATGAGAAGAATAGTGAGAGAGAAAACATGGACTTCTCTCCCCTAGATCTTGTCTAGGTGATCCATGGGAAAAAGGACATGGAAAACTAGCCCCTAGAGTCTATCTAGGTGATCCATGTAAGGGAGGAGAGTGAGAAAGTCTAGCCTTATGCCGCTAGTTCCACTCAACCTCGTGCATGTGTGTGTAAGTGAGGTTAGAAGCACCTCATAGGAGTCTATGCCCGAGTATGCTACAACCTGTATATGTATAGTACAAAAGTGTGACATCTCACTCTAAGAGTCTGTGCTCTAGTTCCGAGAATAATCACCTTGCATAAAAGAAAAATGGAGACATCTCGCTCTAAGAGTCTGTGCTCTGGTTTCGAGAATGACCCATTGCTCAAAAACTGTAATGTTTATGTCATAAGCAAAGTAGAACAAGGATACCTACCTTCATCACAAAAGAAGATACCCCAAAAATGCAACAATGTCATAGATCCAAGCAAGAGAGTTTTGCACTCTTTAAGCAAGGATAAGATAGTTGAAAAGGGATATCTTGTAGTATGTGTAAAGGAGATCCTTAGAGGAGAAGAGATCTTTGTACAAAAGACACCTATCCCCGAGAGGAATTGTCTTAGACAAATATAACATCTTCTAGAATAAGACAAAGAAGAGAATAAGAATGCAATACCTCCTTCTTTTGCGAGGTGAAAGTGATTCTTAATGAAGGATGACACTCTTTTTAACCCAATTGGGAGAGTGAATTCATTATGGATGTATTTTACCAAGTGCAAAAGAGGTTGTAGTCAAGGACTTACACCTCTTGTAAGAGAGAATCCTTGAACAAACAACAACAAATGCATACAAGGAATAAGATCAAGTAATAAAGTTCACACCATCCACGAAATAGGAAAAAGTGGATCCTTAGATAAAAATAAGGAAAGATCATTGCCTTCCAAGGATAAGGACAATGAGAAGGACTTACACAATCTTCTAGGGAGAGATTTAGACATAAGCAAAATGTACTACATACTCACATGAGTTCATGCAAGCAAGACATTAGTGTATGTAAAATGCTCCTTACAAGAAGTGGGTAGGATAAGAAAGAGAATACACATCTTCTCCCATATCTAGGAAAAGAGGATTCTAACGAAAAGATGATCAATATTTCCACACTATTACCCCAAAGGGAAATTTTAACCATAAAAAGAAGAGATGTATGAAATCACTCTTGTCCCCATAGGAACAAGAGATAACATAGAAAATTAGGCTATTATGTTGCTTCAAAAATATGATTGCACTTGAAATTGTACCATCATGAATGACAATGAGCCCCCAGTAAATGAGCTACCAATGTCACATAATGATGAGCAACATAATAGCCATTAATGTTATTTAAAGTCATGATAGATTGAATGAGGTATTTGAATATGACATGCTAAATGCTCAACTATAAGTGAGATCAAAAACATGTATAAAATGATAAAAATTGAAGAAGAAAAGTCACAAGAAATCTTAGAAGAGGGATGAGTGTAATTTATTAGAGCCTTATCCCTAGAGGAAGGGACTTTATGATGAATAGGAGATAAAGATTCATAAGTGGATTTAGAAATTTGAGGGGATTCATAAAGAGATTTGTTCATCGCCAAGATTTCCTTATGTGGGGAATGAGAGTTGATAGAAGTAGAAGATGATTTAGTTGAAGTGAGATCATCATCGCTACTAAATATAGAATTCACATTGAGAGATGGTCTTTTAGATGCTTGGGTGGGCTTAGAAAGATTATATCCAAGTCCAAATGAATATTCATGCATGTTATGTTCTAAAGGAACTTTAATTCCTTGTTCATTTGTGCCAAAACCATTTCCACTATAGCTACTCTTAGCCAAAATGTGAAAACCACGACCATGAAGGGATGCTAAATCAGAGAGGGATGGTGATGCCCCATAGGTCTCAGTGCTATTTGTATTAGAGAAATATGTTGAAGAGTTATTTGAATCGGAGGTAGCCACAAAGTTGTTACTGAATTGCTTAGACAAAGTGGGCTTCTCTTTAGTTTCTTCCTTAGATTTTCGCTTCTCAATCTTAGGCACTCTATATTCTCCTACAAAAGTAGGGTTAAAGTCTAAAGATCCCCAATCATCATCCAAGAGAGCCTTTTTGGGAGAAAAGATATCTTTGGGAGAAGATTCTGATTGAGTAGAAGGATCAAGAGTACTAGAGGGGACAAAATCCTTAAAGGAAGTGGATGCATTTGAAGTGGTAGAAGGATTGGAAGTAGTTGAACAAGAAGATCCAGTTCGTAATGGTTCTTGAAGATTAGTATCAGCTAGCAAGGTGTATGTTATATTGTCATAAATGAATTTGACTCACCCATGCAAATTTGAGGGGACAACTTGCATACTATGAAGCCAAGGTCTCCCTAATAGAAGATTGTAAGTCAAATTACCAGAGATGACATGAATAGGTGTAGGTAAAGTAATAGGACCTACTGTAATAGGTAAGATTATGATACCCAAACATTCTTTACCAACATTATCAAAGCCTCGAATAGAAATAGAAGAACGTTTAATGAGAGAATGATCCACATTAAGCTTGTCCAATAAATCAATACTACAAACATTAAGGTCAAATCCATTGTCCACAAGGGTTCATCTTATAGCACTTTCATTGATAATAACTACAATCATAAGAGGATCATATTGATTTTTAATTTCATGAGAAGGTAACTCATCTTGTGTGAACACAATTTGAGCTTTGGGTTTGCTTGTAGAATCAATCAGGGAAGCCATGTTATTATTATTATTATTAGGTGTCACTGCAGGTGGGACATCTAATTTTTTTAAAGCATCTTGTAACATCCCATGATAGACAGGTGAAGTTTGAACTAAATCCCAAATAGAAATCTTTGCCGAAGTAGTTTTAAGTTGTTCAATAAGATCATAGTCCTTACTAAGCATTTGTGAAATACGTGGAGCTTGCAGAAGAATTGGTTGAGGATTAGGAAGAGAAACTAGAGTAACAAGAGGAGGATTAGGCTGCCTATTATTTCTAGTATTATAAGTATGGGCAACCGCATTATAACTCTCTCTAGTTAATTGCTTGGCATAACTATAAGGACTTATAGGTTTTCTTCCTTGCACAGTGATGATAGGTTTATTTGGAGTAAGAAAGGAATCATGACCATACCCTCCTTGGACAGTAAGGAGAGGTGATTTAGGAACTTGAAAGGTGGGAGAAGGATAAGCACCTTGGACTTCAAAGAGAGGCTTATTATACTCATTCAAGTTTATCATGTTAGCTAATTTAGAAGTTTTGTTCTTGTTTAAAGATTTCGATAAAGCCACAAAGTCATCAAGAGCATCATCCAACAAAGCATGATCATATCGATTAAAAGGTTTATCTTTTGATTCAAAAGGAGACATCTCTTCATAGAGGGGATCATTGAAAACAACCATATTACTAGATTTAGTGGAAGAGTTGATAGGAATGTACCCTTGAGGGGAATCATTCGACTTATCTTTCTCATCACAATGAAATGGCATAGTAACAATGTTTATGAGTTTTTGGTAAAATGAAGGTTTGGTATCTTTAGGGTTCAAAAACACATCTAAAGCTTCATCTAATTAATCTTGGATATACTCATGATCAACATAATTGCATACATCATCATAAATATGAACATCTTGCAAATAAAAATCTAACATTTTGAAATAAAAATTGCATAAAACCTAAACCACAATGCAAAGAAACAAAGAAACACACTCTTTCTTTTCCTTTTTTTTTTTTTTCTTTTCTTTAATGAAAATGAAACTTAAATGAAACACACTAAATCTAGATCTAGATCTAACAAATGCAATGCAAGAGAAAGCAATAATAAGTTCACGTCGGGTTCACCAAAATGTATAGGGAAAAAAAAGTGAGACTAGGCTAAGATGCCCTAATCCTACCTTTTGACACACATTGTGGAATACGAAAGAGCCTAGAGGTATCACACAATTGGCTACTTCCTTTTGTGGAAGAGAGAGCCATGGGCTACCTATTAGGGTTTCTGTTCCTTTGTTGTAATTGAAAGATAAAATGATGCAAGTTCAATTCCTAACCCCAAAGTGCAAGTATGAACTAATAACAAGATTGCAGAATTGAGATTAAACAATGGAAAGCTATAACCATAAGAACAAGACAAGAATGCAGATGCATACTCAGAGTTAAAATCTGAGTGAAAATGTTCGGGATGGGGGTGCAGGCGCCTCTGTCCTGATATTGCTCCTGAAACTGCTGTTTTGCAACCTGAAAAAGCTATCGGAAAATGCTGAGACTTGCTGTCTGACTGAGGGACCAGGGTGCCCAGCGCCACTGTCCTAGGGACCAGAGCGCCCAGCACCCCTATCCTGGAAGGACTAGGGAACCCAACGCCCCTATCCTGGAAGGACCAGGGTGCCCCACGCCCCTGTCCTAGTCTTTTGCCCTAAAATTTGGTGTGTAGCTCAGTTTCTATCTGCTTCTGCCGAATCTGCAACTTGCGGCGTCGTCCGAATCCCAAAATCTACACTTATATCTGAAAAGGTATGGTGGGTGGCTATATAGGGTTTTGTCTTAGTCAAACCCCCGCTTTGGTGATTTCCACCTCCATGAATAGCCAAGTTGTATTGTAAAAGTAGTGTGTGTGCAGACCTTGTGTGTGTGCAAGATCCTAAAATGCAAGTAAGCAAACTAGATCAACCTAGAAAGTAAAACCTAATTGCTTGTAAATGATAATGTAAATGCTCCAAACCAAGATGCAAAGTGATCTAAAGCATGAATACAAATGATATAATGAGGCTTATGCAAAGACATGAAAACAACATGAAATCATACCCAACCCCAAGGGAGGGTTACAAGCCAATCTTCAGTCGGTGATCCCTTATTGCTCTTCAATGCTTTCAAAGCCCTAAATGGATGAATGAAATTGATGAATACTTGATGGATGGATGTTGAATGTTATTGAAGTCTTCAAAGATCTGCTCTTTCGCTGCATAGAAGGTCCCTTTGAAACCAAAATTCCCCTCCTTTCAAATGAAGAAAGAGAGCTCTTATATATGAAACCCTAGGTCTTAATTTCAACTTTTGGCCGACCTAGAGATTGAATCTCTTGCCAATTTCTTGGGGTTAAGCTTTATTTTATGATTGGATCGCGCTCCTAAAATTTTGGGAAAAATGTCCAGGACCATGTGCACTCCGGGCGCCATGGTCCAGCCAACTTCTCACCAAATTTTCAGGGCCGTCGGATATGATGATTTTAGAGAGAATCCTGAAGTTACAGGTGATTTCAAGATGTTTTGGCCCTCGAAATCAAGCCCCCAAGTTCAAAATAGGACCTAATTAGGGTTTTTGATTAAATGATGTATTGGAGGAATAAAATGAAAAGGGGCACACTTTAATGAAAAGGGCCCAACTTTATGATATGGGAGATGATAAAAATATAACCTTAGACCTAATTAAGTGCTAAAGGGTAAATGCAATGCAAAATGCAAAATGCGCCAAGGCAGGTGCTAAACTAGGTGTGAAATTGTACCACCCTGGCAAGTGCGTACAATTTACAATTCTACAGTAACCAACTAGTTACAGATGATGAAGTAGCATTTTTGTATTCTTTGATTCCTTTTGACATCCTTTGTTGTTGATGTCAAAGGGGGAGTAGTATAGAGAAAAATATATGCATAGAGAAGATCACTTGCTTAGGGGGAGCACACTTCTTTTTGGATTTCAGTTTTGGATAACAGTTTTGGATTTTTCTCATGAGTGTTGCCATCAATACTAAAGGGGGAGATTGTTGGCATTCTACACTCTAATGAGAATATAGTTGATGTTGTCATTGATGGCAACCAACTCGTAACCAACCGGCAACAATTTTCTACACATGCACCGACATCACAGGAATCATGCATCGATAGACATCGACACCGATAGGCACTTTCAAAGGCATCTAGATTACACTAGAAATGAAGTATACCAACACTTAGGTCGATATTGGATAAATTTTTACTGTCACTTCCTTCAAGATAAGACAACAATATCAAGCTCAAAGTCTTGATTATGTGAAGTCCTATGTACCCTTTTCTATACTAACTGTACTAAGAACAAATTATAATAGCATAAAGACTGAAATGTCTTATTCTTTCTACACAAGACATCAAGAACAAGTGTGAGCTCAAAGAGTCACAACTATTTCTCATAAAATCTACTTACTTCTAAACTCTATTAAGAACAAGTGTAAGCACAAATTCTTACAATTTTTTCCCAATAGAACTTCTACTTTAACTAAATTAATCTCCAATACTTGCGTCTCAAAGATTGCAACTCAGATTCAATTAAGTTCTCAAAGAAACACTTGCAAGAAAGGTAATATGGAACACAAACTCAAGAATGGAGCACAAAGACTCAAATCTTAAGCAATTTTCTTTAATTATTTTCAAATCTTCAATTTACACATAAAAGTTCAAAGACTTCTTTCCTGCAAATTTTGCAGAGTTTTTGCTTGCTTTCAAAAAGATAAAGATTACAATAGACCCCTCAAGTATTTATAGAAGAGGAGCCTTGAGAAAAAGGTGGGAGGATCCCAACTAACTTGAGAAATTATCTCAACCACCAAGACTTATTCAATAACTAACTATGACTTATTCCAACTATAGTCCTAATTGAACTCAACCTATAGTTGCCTTACATGTAATTATAAAAGTGCAAGTAAAGACTTGACTTGCAATTTATAAAAGGTTTTTACATGTAACTTGTCAAAGAAAAACTTACAACTTAGAGATTACAAATATGGAAAAATACACAATAAGTGTTGAAAAACACTTAAGCTGCAGTATGTGAAGACACGAATCCTCCGAACTTCTGTATGATCATTCGTAGCTTAGCACAATTCAGTTCTTGGGTGTTCTTGGCAACAACCATGGTCTTCACAATGGGATCATGGCATCGAAGAAGTATTGAGTTGTTCTTCTCCAAGATGGATTGAATTTCATGCAAAAAGGTTTGATGTTTCATCAGAGCCCGAATTGAAGAAGTTGAGAATTGTTTGCTCCTCCATTCATTATGAATCCTCATCTGTAGATCTACAATAACTTCTTCTTCTTGCACCATCTCTCCATTCTGACTCATTATGTTGCAAGAAGCCTTCTCACAATGGGAAACAATACCTTGAAATACTTCACCCCACAATCTCATTGCATCATCAATCTCCTCAATGAGGGAT